>NC_143148.1:60885000-61045000 GCF_059928025.1 Delphinapterus leucas
GAGAGAGGGGCTCATTGCCACGGGGTCCTGTAGGGCTGCCCTCGATGGGGCCTTTAGGAGGGTGTCGCCAGGGGCGTCCGGGACCCTGACCGGTCTCCTGAAGGTGACGAAGGGAGATGAAGTTGTCAGGCTCCTGAGAAGACCCTGGACCCTGTCCACCCAGAGTCAGCGCAAGAAGCAGAGAGAGGACGTCGTGGCTTAGCAGTCCCTGTCGCCTTGAGGCCTGGCAGTGGCCCCTGCGCCCTGTCCCACGCCCGCCTGCATCATGGCTCTAAGCAGACAGTGTCTGGGGCTGACCCGATGGGGTGGGGGAGGCGGGCTGTGCGTGTCCCCTCCCTGTTGTCCTGGGATGTCGCTGCTCCGTCCACGGTCCTGGGGGGAGGCACGTCTTCACAGGAAAGGTGTAGAGGCGCGTGTCGCTGGTGTGGCCCAAGCTGCGGGCAGTCCGCCCTGGGCATCCTGACGCAGGCACCCCCCACCACCCCAGGTCTGTCGATGCGGCTGCTAGAGTCTAGGAAAGGCCGCTCAGCCTTCGCCTTTGAGCACAGTGAGGAGTACCAGCAGACGCAGCACAGGTTCCTGGCCGCCGTGGAGTCCATGGAGCCCAACAACATGGTGGTGCGCGGGCACCCTGTGGGGTCGTGGAGGCGCGGCGCGAGCCGAGCTGCCGGAGGTGGGCCCGGGGCCTTCCTGGGCCTCGTCCCATCAGCTTCCTCCTGCCTCACAGGTCCTGCTGCAGACCAGCCCCTATCACGTGGACTCGCTGCTGCAACTCAGTGACGCCTGCCGCTTCCAGGAGGACCAGGAGATGGCGCGGGACCTCGTGGGTAAGGCCTAGCGGGCGGCCCCACCTCAGCTGTTGGGGATGTGGTGGGTTTGCCAGGATGTTCTTTAAGTAACAGCTTTATTGAGATAAAATTCATCTACCGTGAAATTCGCCCCTTTAGAGCCTGCAGTTCCTTGGCTTTTAGTATATGCAGGCTTGTACAGCCTCATCCGTGTTGATTCTGGGTCACTTCCACCATGTGCGAAAGAAACCCGCCTCCCCTAGCCCCTGACAACGGCCGGTCCGCCCTCTGTCTCCGGACTTTCCTGTAAATGGAATCACGACACACGTCTCCATCTGGCTTCTGTCATTTACCGTGATGTCCTCAGTGTTCACCTGTGTGAGCCGTGTGTCAGGACGTCATTCCTTTTGTGATGATGTATGGTCCACGTTTCGTGGCCTGTTTCCACCCTCGGCTCCTGAGAATCAGCCCCTGGGGGTGCATGGGCTTCAGGAGAGGCGTGTGGTTCCTCCGGCCGGAGCGGGCGTGGCCAGGTCACACCTCTGTGGTTGACGTGATCCCCGTGGGCACGTCCTCGCCCGTCACTTTCCAACTCCTAGTCTCGTGGCCACCTCCCTTCTGGAGCTTTCCTCAGGAGCCACAGAGGACGGATTTGCAGCCACCGCGCAGAGGCTGACAGCCGCCCCGTGTTTGTCGCATGCAGAGCGCGCGCTGTACAGCATGGAGTGTGCCTTCCACCCCTTGTTCAGCCTCACCAGCGGGACCTGCCGGCTGGACTACCGCAGGCCCGAGAACAGGTGAGCCGGCCACCCAGGCGTTCATAGGCGCACACCATCTTCCCTCGCGAGTGTGTCGTAGGTGTCACAGGTGACATGGGTGCTAGGGTGGGCGCAGGGGGCGCAGGTGCCACGGGACTGTCCACGAGGGGTCCCGCTGGGGTCCCAGGGCTGCGCGCTGTGTTTAAAGCTTGAATGCAGGAGGGCTGGACCTGAGGGTGGACGGATCAGGCTGGCCTGGGGTTTAAACTTGTCCACGTTAGGAGGGAGCCTCGCCAGCCACCTCACCGCCATGGGACCTGTAGTCGTGTTTCCTTGCGTGTTTGGACTCAGTCCGCAGCCCACACGTTTGGGACCCTCGGGAACGCCTTGTGGGCAGCAGCGTGAACGCAGCCCCACCGTGTTCCTGTCACGCACGCCCGTGGGACCCTCTTCCTGCAGACTCTCTTGCCCCGAAGCCCCCGCTCTCAGCAGCGCAGGCCTGAGCGGATACCGCGGCCTTGCTGCTGACCTCAGCCTCTAGCCCCTCACCCACCGCCTGCTCCTCAGGGCCCTACGGGCGTGGGCACGCTCTCCGCTCCGGGCGCCCCACCCACCCCACCGTGGTCTTCGGCCGTCCTGGGTCATGTCCCTTGTAGGATGTGTTCTCCGGCTTGGGGGCTGTCGTGGGCCCCAGGGCACAGTGACCCCCACTGCACAGATTGTCTGCAGGGTGTGTGGGGTCTGAATTTTCTCTCTTGCTTCTAGTTGTGTGAGCTTTGTCTCTCCAATGAAATTCTTAGTTCTTTGCGACGCTATAAAATACTAACGTTCCCAGGCATTAACAGGGCAGGGAGCTGTTGATCGAAACGGCAGTCCACCAGGATAAATCTAGATGGTAGATACAGCAGCAGATTCTAACTCTCTTCCCTTAAAGGATAGTTTTTTTAAAAATGCCCGAGAAGATGCAGATCTCCACTAACAAATAGGCTTGGTTTTTTGTCCGTGCACACACGTGTGACCGCAGACAACAAGCAGAGTCACCTTCTCTGCAGACAGGACCCTGGCGAACGCTCACGCCGATTAGGCCCCACGGGAAATGCCGGCGAAGCCCGCGGGCAGAGGGTGGACGCAGTGCCGGACGAGGCGCCAGGCGACGTGCTCTGCTGCCTGCTGTGCTCTCATTCACGAGGAACTGTCTTGGGTCTAGGAGCTTCTACCTGGCCCTCTACAAGCAGATGAGCTTCCTGGAGAAGCGGGGCTGCCCACGCACGGCGCTGGAGTACTGCAAGCTCATCCTCAGGTAGGGCTGCCGCCCGCTCCCCTCCCTCCCGGGGCCACGGCCCGTGGGCGTCCGCGCTGGCCCACTGTGGGTTTTGTCTCCCTCTGCTCGCCGTGCTGCCTCCGGAAGCCTTGAGCCAGACGAGGACCCCCTGTGCATGCTGCTGCTGCTCGACCACCTGGCCTTAAGGGCACGGAGCTACGAGTACCTGATCCGCCTCTTCCAGGAGTGGGAGGTGGGTGTGAGCACACACCAGGCCGGGCAGGGACGCCAGGGGAGGGGCCGGGGCTCCAGGCGGGGCTGGGACTCCACAGGGAGGGTCCGGGGCTCCAGGCGGGGCTGGGACGCCAGGGGAGGGTCCGGGGCTCCAGGTGGGGCTGGGACGCCAGGGGAGGGTCCTGGGCAGACCCCAGGGGGCCTGCCTCGCTGCCTGCTTGCACATGAGCGCAAGCGTGCAGAGGGAGCCGTGAGGTGGGGGAGGCCACCGCGGCTCGACCCCTGGACGCGTTGGTGCACGTGAGGTCTGAGACGGGCAGGAGGCAGGCCATCGGCTGTCTCGTTAATAACCTGCATTTCGCATCCTGGTGGTGCTGTTTTAGATACGCTGGGTTATAGATGATGTAGTAACGTACATTTCACCGGTTTTCTTCTTTATCTGGCTGCTGTAAGATGTAGGCTGGCGCTGTGCTCCCGTTGGGTGGCACCGTCTGGGGGACACGTCTAGCCGGGAGGGGGGGGCGGGGCAAGGAGGTGACAGCCTTTTATTTATTCTGTGCTTGAATTTCTTCACAGCACGTGTTGGTGTGTAGTTGAAAGACAGCTACATAAATTATTTTGAATTCTGGATCATGTGGCCTGGTTGGGCGAGGATTCCCCAGTGTGGGGTCTAGTTCACACAGGTTCCTGGAGTTCACAGAAATGCAGCTGCTGGGCGCCGCCCACGGTGGGGCTGCAGCAGGACGTCTGGGGGGCGGGGGTGGGGGTGGGGCGGAGGTTACAGAAGTCTCCAGAGACCGTGCTGTCACGTGACAGAGCTGTCACGTGACAGAGAGCATCATGTCGTGGGCATCTGCGACGTAGGCGTGGGGAGGGAGGCGAGAGAGCAGACGTGGAGGTGGGCCGGCCCCACCCCCCAGAGGACCCCGGCCCCTGCCTGACGCTGAGCCCTTGGAAGGTGGGCGTCCACTCTTCCCGCCCACCTGGCCTGGGTCTGACCGCACACCTCCAGGTCCTTTTATTTGCCTTCTCTTCACGGAGAAGGGGGACAGCTCACCCAGGGGCATCCAGGCGCCCGTGAGCTCTGCCTTTTTCGTCTGCACCACCTTGAAACACCCAAACCCCTTGTAGGCTCATCGGAACCTGTCCCAGCTCCCAAATTTTGCCTTCTCTGTGCCGTTGGCGTATTTCCTGTTGAGTCAGCAGGCAGACCTCCCCGACCAGGAGCTGAGCTCTGCGAGGGAGAAGGCCTCTCTCTTGATCCAGCAGGCGCTTATCATGTTCCCCGGAGGTGGGTGTGTCCCCGCAGCCCCCCCGCGGGCATGGATAGGTCCCAGCGCCTGTCCCAAGCTCTCGGGAAGATGCATTTTCCAGCGGGGCCTTCAGGCGCCGGGGCTGCAGTTTGAAAGCTAACTTTGCTGTCAGAGCACCTGGAGGTTTTAGGGTGTCCTTAGATATTAACAGTTCAAGCAAAACTTACCACCTGAAGTAGACGCATTTTCTCTGGCGGTGGGCTGGGTGTGAGAGAAAACGGGGCCAGGAGGGGCCAAGTCAGCAAAGTGGGTGTCTGTCCTCGTTCTCAAGTCCCAGTTCTCACTGGGGTGAGGAGCTCAGAGTTAGGTTTGTCCTGGGTCCTCTCGGGTGACCTGCTGGTTAACATGGGCCCCTAAAGTTGTGGGTGTGTGGACGGGAAGAGGGCCCACGGCCCCTCTGCTGGGCGACATTCTCAAAGGGTCTGTGACCTGAGAGAGGAGCCCACTGCCCTCTCAGGCCCTGGTGGGGCTGGGGTCAGGACCGCGTGCAGCTCCGCAGGGGCTGGGCCGTGCAGCTTGGGCCCTCGGGCTCCATCCCTGGCGGTGAGCCTCCCTGTGGGCGGCCGGGGTGACGCCTGGTCGCTCGGGGCTCCCGGCAGACAGCGCCCTCAGCCAGCCCCTCCCTCTCATGTCAGCTGGGCTCCATCCACACAGGGGCTGCCTGGCCGGCTCTGAGCCATGCTGGCCCTTCCCGACGAGGCCCCTGACGGGGTGTTAAGGCCCTGCATGGGGGGCTGTGGCCGCCAGCAGGGCCTGCTCGCCAACCCAGAGTCTACCTCCATCATCCAGAAAGCTCCCTGTCAGGCCCGTGGCTTTTAGTGGAGCCCGTCCCTGGGAGAGTGTTGGGGCAGGGGTTCTCTATGATGAGAGCATCCAGTGCACGTGCTCAGGGCTCCTGCGTGAGTCTCCTCGGGTGCAGGTGGGGCCGCAGGGCAGCGGGACGGACAGCCCTCCGTGGCGACAGGGGCCCCTGGGCTGGTGGGAGAGCGGCCTCCCCTGCCCCTCAGCCCTGGCCTTGCGGGCGTGACGGTCCTGCTTCCCCCCGCAGTGCTCATGCCTCTGCTCGAGTACTGCAGCGTGCGCCCCGACGCCACCGTGGCCGCGCACCGCTTCTTCGGACCTGACGCCGAGATAAGGTACAGACTGGTGGGCGCCCTGGGCAGGGGGCGGGCCTGGGTGGCGGGACTGTCCTCCCTGCAGGGGCTCTGGGGCCCTGGCCATGTGGGCATCAGCCTGGCCTGTTGGACACAGCGGGGGCACTGGGGCTGTAACGTCCTTGCAGCCGTGAGTGTGGTTCAGACGCCTGTATTGGCACCTGCTGCCTTTTAAAATTTCTCGTAAAACGTGAAGAAAAACGTGGGACTTGGGAGCCAGCCACCTCAAGCCCGGTCAGGAAACTGGGGCGGGCTCTCCGGTGTCTGTGCGCACGGGTGTTTGCGTTCTCCTTGTATTTAGATTTTGATCGAGGAACTTGTTCTTAGTAAGGACGCTGCACAGAAGCAAATGCCTGTGTGCCCTGCCTCGGGGTCCCTTTCCCTTGTCGGCAGCCCCCTCTGGGCAGCCTCTTTCCCCTCCAGGTCGCCAGCACGCCCTGGATGCCCACAGGCACCGGCGGGCGCGTGGAGCCTGGGCCCGTGGGGGTCTCACAGGCCCCACTGCCCACAGCCAGCCCCCTGCCCTGAGCCAGCTGGTAAGCCTGTACCTCGGGAGGTCCCACTTCCTCTGGAAGGAGCCGGCCACCATGAGCTGGCTGGAGGAGAACGTGCACGAGGTTCTGCAGGCGGTGGACGCCGGGGACCCTGCCGTGGAGGCGTGTGAGAACAGGTAAACCTGGGGCTGGGGTGTGGGCACTGCTCTCAGGACCAGGCCCATCTTGTGGGCGGCGCAGGGCTGCGGCCGCCTCCACCACTGCCCCTCGTCTCCCTGGGCCCTAGGCGCAAGGTGCTGTACCAGCGCGCACCCAGAAACATCCACCGCCACGTGGTCCTGTCGGAGATCAAGGAAGCCATTGCCGCCCTACCTCCGGTAAGGGAGCGGGCTGGACTCGGGCTTCTTCCTGCCGGCAGCTCTGCCCCCGGGTTGGGGTCACGGGCAGAGGCCCCTCCCCTCACAGACACTCGCGTTCTGAGAGGCAGAGCTGAGCCTGCAGCTTTCCGTGACCTTATGGGGCTCAGAGCGGTGACCTGGTGGCTCGGAGCCCCGAGGCCAGTAGCCGGCAGCCTGGGAGTGAGGCCCTGACATCTCACACAGCATGTGTGAGCGGAGGTCCTGTGGTTCCCCCACCCGCGCCGGTCCCTGGGCTCATCCCAGTCCTCTGAGCGGGCCGGATGAGCGTCCTGCTGGAGGAAGGGCCCTTCTGCCCCCTCGCCCAGGCTTTCAGTACGGGGAACACAGCCTCGCAAACAAGGGCCGTTCCGTCAGACCGTTCCCACTCCCAGCGGAAAGGCCTGGTGCAGAGTGGAATCGGCTGAGAGTTGCCCCTCTGCTCTCTGCCTTTCTGAAGGATGTGAGCACGCAGTCTGTGCTGGGCTATGACCCTTTGCCTCCCTTGGACACCATCTACTCCTACGTCAGACCGGAGAGGTACTTCCTGCCTTGCTCCTTTGCCCACACGGCTCCGAGGTCAGTGCTGGGGCTCGGGGGGGTCTTGCTGCCTCAGAGTCCAGCCCTCAGAGAATATGGTGATCTGGGGTCACGGATCAGCTGTTGCAGGCCATGTGTTTTCACTTATTTGTCCATCTAAGGCCATTTCTCTGTCAGGTTCTGGAGCAAGTGGTGGAGATAGGGTAGGAAGCAGTTGTAGAATCCGGGAATAAATGTAAAATCAGAACTGCAGTAAGAACCTGCGAGGAAACAGCGGGTGAGCCTGACATGTGAAAGGCGGCTGGTGTCCAGCAGGAGCCTCAGCCTGTGCGGAGGCCCCGCCAGGGACGAGTGTCTGGCAGTCAGGCCGGGATGCAGAAGGCCCGGAGGCCCAGCCAGGAGAGCAGGGGCAGGCACCGCGGTGCCAAGTCTGCAGGCTGCCTTCAGAATTGGCTCATACAAATGCTTTCTTCCCCCTTTCCTTCCGGCCTTTAAAGCTTTACGTTAAGTAATTGCTTTACCTCACGTAGAGCGTGTGGTCACAGAGTCACCGACCTGGGAGAGTCACAGACAGACTTTCTCGTTTCCAGGCTTCAGGCGGACGTACTTTGTAGAATGAAGTCCTTTTTGTTCTCTGCTGAATTATAAAAGTTAAGAGTGCGCATTCACAGGGAAATACAGTCCCCAGTTAAATTCTCAGCAGGTTAAGATGAAAATTATTAATGATCAGTGTCTGTGGCTTCAACACCAAGCTGACATGCTGGGCATGGTCACACTGAGGATGGCTGGGTGCTGTGCTGGCTCCAGGCGCCTGGAAAGTCCAGGAGGGCTCCCCCCTGACGCATGCCCTAGAATCTTCTCTCCACTCCTCAACTCTGAGCGAAGGACACTTTGAAACAGCTTTTCTCAAGAGCGAGTGGGGCTTGGCTGCAGCGGCCCCACTCTCCACTCCACTCAACTGGCCACGTTCCGAAGGCCAGCCCCACGCTGGACCCCCTGCACCTCGGACCTGAGCCATTCCCCTGCCGCCCCCCGCCCCCTCTCTCCCCAGCCGCCGCGGGGGCTGCCCTCATGGCCCCGCCAGGGCCTTTCTGACCGTCCTGACTCCCCTTCCAGGCTCAGCCCCGTCAGCCATGGAAACACCATCGCCCTCTTCTTCCGCTCCTTGTTGCCGAACTACACCGTGGAGGTACGTGGAGCCCAGCACGTGGGGGCCGCCAGCCTGAGACCGGGTGTCGGGTCCCGGGGCGGGGGGCTGGGCGGGGGCTCGTCCCGGCAGGCGCGGCTCAGACGAGTCTCTTTGCCGCAGGGGGAGCGGCCAGAGGACGGAGGGGCCGGGGGTCCACACCTTGACCAGGGCTTGAACAGGCTGATGCTGGCCTTGCGGGACATGATGGCCAACTTCCACTTCCACGACCTGGAGGTGCCACACGAGGACCACCTCGAGGGCGACGAGTGGGACTGAGGCACGGGCGGGGCCCCAGCGCTGTGCAGTTATGTTCCTGATTGTGTGCTGGTCGGATCGGCCAGGTCCCCGACCTAGAAGTGCTGCTGTGTTGTCCACTTGCCTCTGCTGTTCTATAAACGTGAACGGGTTGCGCTCTGCCCGGCGTGAGCTCTTCCTTCCCGGCGCTGCGGTCGGCGCCCCCAGATCCTCACACCCCCCAAGGCTCCCCCGGAGCGTGCCCCGCGGCCACTCACGGCAGAGCCCCAACCCTGGGCAGGACCTCCCCGCCGCTGTGCTGCCGGCCCGGGGCATCGCAGAGCCAGAATCCATGCTCGCTTCAGTGAGCGCCGTCGGTGGGGAGGCCGAGAGGTGTGTTTTGGAAGGAACGCTCGTCTTGGCAGCTCTGGGGGGGTGTACGTGGCAGAGACTGGGGGGCACTTGATCCAGGGGTGAACGGACCGCAGGCTGGGGAGGGTGAAGGGGTGGGACCTGGTGCTCTTGAGTGAACAGCTCAGAACCACACGGGCTGCCTGTGACTAAGGATCCTGTTTGGTTCTGGAACGACCCAGGCCACCAAGGTTGTGAGCCCCACGTGCTACCCTGTACACTGGGCACCCTCCCAGCCCTGACCTCCACCCACAGAGGCTGCCCGTGTGCTCCAGGGTGCGGTTGGGGCCCCAGGCCGGTCAGTGTGGCAGGAAGTGTGACCCAGCCATCTCCAGCGTGCACCCAAGTCCTGGTCCGTCGGCCCATCTGCCAGGAAGTCTGTGGCATCCTGATCGTGATGTGGGGTCACCTACTGCAGAGGCCTGTGAGGTCATCCTTCCAGCTGTTCCCGAGTTGGGGGCGCCTCTGTGCCTTGCACACCCGTGGCAAGGACAGGGCCCTGCAGACGTGGTTACCCCTCCCACCACCCACAGCCAGCTCGGAGACTGAGCCTGCCCTAGAACCACATGGTCCCCACCAGGGTGGCCTGTGATGAACTTCAGCAAGTAAGTCTGCTGGGGGTCTTCTGGGAAGGGGATTGATCTTTGAAAATGACAGGCAAGCAAGGAGAGCTTGGCGCCCTACCTCTTCCAACCTTAAATACATTTAGGTGAAGGTGTGATGTGTGGCGCTACAGCAGCCATCTTGCAACCAGGAATCCAACTTTAAAATGAAGAGCCAGTGTCCTGGGGATAGTGAAGCAGAGGCTGGGCCCAGGAGGTGATGAAACTGCTCACCCCCCAGGCCTGGTGCCCACCCAGTGTTCTGTCGTGCTGCTCCGTCTAATGGGGGTGAGAAGACAGCCAAGGCCCTCACATCTAGGCACCTGCTGTAAAGGCTCAGCTGACCACTCAGGCCTTGTGCTGCTCGTGCATTGCTGATGGATTGTGCTCTTTCCCATCAAGTCACACCCCACCTCAGGTCTTCAGCATGGGCACCAAAGGGTGGGCACAAAAGCCCCTCTTTTCCCTGCGTTAAAGGAAACTAGACAACCCTGGAACCCAGACCCTTTGACCCAGCTCTGGGCCAGGTCTTTCTGAGATCTCTCCGTGGTGAGGGGAGGGGGCAGGGGCGCTGGCTGCACTCCCTGTGGCTGCTGTCGGGGGACCCCCATGAAGTCAGGCCTCCCCGGCGTGGCCGTGGCTAGACAGGGGCGCCCCTTGGCTCTGCAGGCAGAAGCTCCTCAGGCTGCAGCTCCCATGAGCTCCCTCACACGGTGAGCCTTCGTGTGCTGCGGGCCTGATCCTGTTCTGGTGCTGGGGACCCAGCACTGAGACAGTTCCTGCTCTCACAGCCTCATGAGTGGTCGGCACGTGGTCTCATGTGGTATGTCCTTTGAGGGGGTGGCCGTCCCCCCCCCCATCTCTGGCCAGTCCTCACTTGCTTTCTTCCGGGGGCACTGGAGGTCGAGCGGGTAGGACTGGCCGCAGAGTTAGCTGTGGTTTCACGTGGCCGTTTCCCAGGACTGTGACCAATCGCAGCTCAGCTGTACCTGCTGTCCCCCTCCCTCGGGGTGAGAACCAGACAGGGAGTCTCGAGGCCTGCCCAGGAAGAGGGCTGTGGTCTCATGGCAAAGGCCACCCAGTTCTCCTGGCCTTTGAAGTCTCAGGCTGGGGCGCTGGGTCTGGGGAGGCGCGGCAATCTCAAAGGCCTCATTTATGGAGCCGTGATGACATGTAAGCTAGAGGCAGGACACTGCTCGCCCGGCGGCCAGGGAGTCCTGGGACTCACGTGGCAGAGACACCAGGGTTCAGGGCAGCGATGCCAGCACTGCCCCCATCGTGGCTCTGCCTCGTGGTCCTGCCCTGGGACCCTTTGCTCCCTTTGGGGTTCTCCACCAGGAGGTGGGGCGCCCTGGTTCCTGTGGAGCCCGGGCGAGGCCCTTCCTTCCACCCTCCTCTACGTGGCGGGTGGGGGACTCGTGCACGGCCAGAAACAGGCAAACGGGTCCACCAGGGTGTAAAACGGTTTGGCGGAATCTACCAAAGCTGAAGGTGTGCCTCTGACCATGCGGTCCCACCCGTGTGTTACCCAGCAGCAGTGTCTGTGACAGACGGGGGCCACCCAAATGCCCACGCGACCTGCGCGTTAACGACCGTTGCGTGCGTCCGCGAGGGTGTCTCAGTGCTGAGTGAGGAAGGGTCCGGAGTCCACGCGTATCAGGTTCCAAAACAGGCAAAGTTAACCGATGATCGGGGCCGGGAGGACACCCCGGAGGGTCTGGTGCAGTCGGTGTTTGATTGATTGGGTGCTGCATTCCCGGCTGTATTTGGATGAGGTGTGCACCAACCTGCATGTTTATGATTCATGTACTCTCATGTACGACGCGCTTCAATAAATAGCACCAACAGAGGCAAAGGGGGAAAGGGCCGTGTGAGTCGTCAAGGGCAGGGAAGGGAGCTGACGCTGGTGAGCAGGTGCGCCCTCCCCCGTCTGCTGAGGGGCACAGGAAGGACCCAAACAGGAACATCACAGCTCAGCACCTTCAAAGCACCAGACCCTCGGCCGGCCTCTGACTTCCCCCACCCGTGAGGGGCCGGCCCTGCGGTCCATGCCCACCCCGCCCTCAGAGGAGGCTTTGTCGTCAGCACCGGGCACTCTTTAGTGACAGAGTGCTGGCTCGGCTGCGGTGACCTTTTGCAGAGGCAGTGGGGGCCGTCGGGGGAGGTCTGGCAGCTCTGTCCCCGCCCCTGCCCCGGGAGGAGCCGGAGCGCAGGAAGTGGCTGGGGGTCCTTGGGGCAGGACCGCCTTCAGTCCGCGTTTAACGTGGGGCAGGCTGGTGTGTGTGCGCATGTGCGCGTGTGTGTTTCTGAGGCACGATCCGACGGCTTCAGGGAGGATGTGGTGGTCTTGCATAGGGCCTGGAAGAGGGCTGGAAGTCTCAGAGGCAGGTCCGGAGCGGGACCCCCGCGCCCGTGACACCTGGAGGGGAGGCGGGCTGAGCACGGCGCGGCTGGCCAGACTGCAGTGGTCTGAGCGCCAAGCTGCCGGGACAGGCCCGGGCGGAGCTGCGCCATCTAGCGGCAGCCCTCGCGCTGCAGCCCGGGCACACGCCCGTCACGGTGCCGCCCTCAGGGGGAGGGGCTCTGCGGAAGCCTTTAAAGGTCCTGAGGAAGGCAGGCGGTCTCATAGGACCGAAGGTAGCAAGAGGCCTAGAAATGTCCGGATCTGGGCGACCGCGCCTCCAGGGAAGAGGGGAGGTGGACTGAGGACCAGGACAGAGACACTGAGCCCTTAGGGCTGGCAGCTGGGAGCTTGGGGTCCTGGCTGGGAAGTGACGACTGGTGGAGAGGCCCGGGGCCGCGCCTGGGCCGACATTTGTCCAGCCCCGGAGGACGGAGTGTGAGGGGCCTCCCGGTGGAGCCATGAGCTGGGCGGGACCCTGAGAGCAAGGGCCCCTTCCTGCTCCCTGGCAGGACGATGCCTGTGCTCGGCCCCCAGAGGCAGCTGCTGAGTCCCCTCAACTCCACGTCCCCAGCCACCCCCCGCCTCGGGCTGGCCACCAACCAGACGGGGCCCCAGTGCCTGGAGGTGTCCGTTCCCGAAGGGCTGTTCCTCAGCTTGGGGCTGGTGAGTCTCGTGGAGAACGTGCTGGTGGTGGCCGCCATCATCAAGAACCGCAACCTGCACTCGCCCATGTACTACTTCATCTGCTGCCTGGCCGTGTCCGACCTGCTTGTGAGCGTCAGCAACGTGCTGGAGACGGCCGTCATGCTGCTGCTGGAGGCCGGCGCCCTGGCCCCTCGGGCCGCCGTGGTGCAGCAGCTGGACGGCGTCATTGATGTGCTCATCTGCAGCTCCATGGTGTCCAGCCTCTGCTTCCTGGGCGCCATCGCCGTGGACCGCTACATCTCCATCTTCTACGCCCTGCGGTACCACAGCCTCGTGACCTTGCCCAGGGCGTGGCGGGCCATCGCGGCCATCTGGGTGGCCAGCATCCTCGCCAGCACCCTCTTCATCGCCTACTACAACCACACGGCCGTCCTGCTCTGTCTCGTGAGCTTCTTCGTAGCCATGCTGGTGCTCATGGCGGTGCTGTATGTCCACATGCTGGCCCGGGCGTGCCAGCACGCCCGGGGCATTGCCCGGCTCCACAAGAGGCAGCGCTGCACCCAGCAGGGCTTCGGCCTCAAGGGCGCAGCCACCCTCACCATCCTGCTGGGCACCTTCTTCCTCTGCTGGGGCCCCTTCTTCCTCCACCTCTCGCTCATCGTCCTGTGCCCTCAGCACCCCACCTGTGGCTGCGTCTTCAAGAACTTCAAACTCCTCCTCACCCTGGTCATCTGCAGCGCCATCGTGGACCCGCTCATCTACGCCTTCCGCAGCCAGGAGCTCCGGAAGACGCTCCAAGAGGTGCTGCAGGGCTCCTGGTGAGCTGCTGGGCAGAGGGAGGAGGTGCTGTCGTGCGGCCCAAGCCCTGGGTGGCCGGGGCGGTCCCTTGGCAGAGAGGACGGGCTAGGCCATCTCTGAAGGTGTGGATGCACAGATCCTCTGGGGTCCGGGAGGGGAATGGCATGAAGCTCCAGGAGGAGCTGTGGGGGATGGATGAGGCTGGGGAGACTGCGGGGCACAACCCACGTCTCTCGAGTCCCCCCCTCGTGCAGAGACCCGCCGCACCCACTCTGGGACTGCCCCCCCCCCCGACCCCCGTCCACTGGGATGTGCAGTGTGGTGGCAAAAGCTGTCGGCAGTGCTGCTCCAAGAACTTTGTGACCAGCAAGGAGGAAGGCGTGGAGCCACAGTGGGAGGGTGGGGCTTCTCTCTTCTAAGGCTCAGTGGTGACCGAGAGCCAGGGCTCAGCCCATCTGTCGACACCGCACGCCCCCGGCAGACAGTGCCGGCCAACACCTGCTCTGGGTGAAGCAGGGGCCATCGGCCTGAATTGGGGACCAGTACCCAGGCTCCTGGGGCCAGGAAGCAGTCTGGTAATAAATTCTATGCTTGGTGCAGCCTCCTTGCCATCTGTCTCGCCTCCTTCCAGAAGCTGCTTGAAGCTTGAGGTGGAGGAGTGGGGGCGGGGCTGAGGGGGGAAGGAAGGAAGGAAGGCCCAGGAACCAGCCAGCAACCGTGGCTGGGCTGCCCAGGTGAGGAAACCACAGCCCCACCTGGGGGAGAGCGCGGGAACCTGACCACACCCACCCGATCCTGTGCCTTTGCTTTCTCTGGGGTGCAAACCCCCGCCCAGAGCAACTGGAGTAAGGGCAGCAGCTCCCCTGCCCCCAGCCACCACCATGGTGACAAGACCCCAGCACTGTCCAGGCGCCCTCAAATGCAGCAGAAGCAGGACCACAGTGACCCATGTGTGACCCTGGCCAGAACATGGCCCTCTCTCGGCCCAGTCCTGCAGCCCCTCGTCCGTATCCCTGCCTCGTCCAGCGGCAGGGTGGCCTGGAGGCTGGGGTCTGCTCTCTTCCAAGTGCTGCCCTTCTGGGAGGAGGGTCAGGACTCCACCAGCCCTGGGGGGTGTGAGGCAAGGCCGCCCAGAAGGCCGTGAGGCTGTCCAGGGGCTACAGGGGTGTCCAAGCCCCAGGGGAGTGGGCCTCTGTGGCGGACCGTGCTGACTGATGCTGGGAGCCCTTGGGTCCTCCCTCTGCTGCAGCCCTGGGCTGAGTTCCCACCTGCTTCCTCCACAGACACAGCATACATTCGACCGCCTTCCTGGTACGGGCTCAGTGGAAGAACAGTAATGGTATCAGCCAACTCCAAGGCAGGTCTAGTAATGCCTGCAGCCCCTGCCGCCCCCTGGCCAGCCACCCGAGCCCCGTCCCGGCCAGTTCCTGCCCGCCCACCACTGGCAGCTCCAGCCCTGACTGCTGACCTCGGGGCTGGGAGCTGGTTCCCAGCAGGGCCGGCTTTTGCTGGGAGACGGGATGATGAGTCAGCCTCGAGCCGGGCACCAGAGCCCTCTGGGGATGGAGGAGGAGCTGGCCTGGCCCGATGCCACCCTGCAGGGCGGCAGGGCTGGTGATGGGTCCTGGTCAACGGGATGCAAAACTTCTTCCTTTGCTCAACAGGGAGGCGCAGCCAGCTCCAGGGAAGAGCCAAATGCTCCCCAGGACCCCCTGAATGGGGACAGGGAGGGGCCCCAGGCGGCTGGAAGCCAACCACAGAAAGCCACATCATGGACGTGTTGTGAGGGAGGGCGTCTCTCGAGAACAAAAGGCCCATTTCTAGACTTGCCAAACTGGGGAAGCTGCAAGAGGAGAAAGAGAGGGGCGCGCACACAGCTACACCACACAAGCAGTGTGAGCGCACACACAGGAACAGGTCCGCACGGTGTGGCTGAGACCCTTCCTGAGGATTTTGTTACTGAAATATCAGGAGGACTTGATGATAGGCGGTTTCACTCTAACGTCTGACCCCAGCAGACTGCTAGGCCACTGGGTCGTCCAGCCTCTGAACTGCGTGTCCACTTCACCGCCTCCCTTCTCTCTCTTATGCGCACACCATCTCCCTACATAGCTCCCCCAGGCCACCGAATTTCCTTGGCCTCACTTGGACCAAGACTCCAGGGGTACAGGTGACATCAGGGAGAGTGAGTCAGACAGAAACCACTGCCCTCCCCCCACCCCACCCCCAGTCAGTTCTGTGCCTGGCTTGTTTGTGTCCTTCTGACAATTCCTGACACCGATGTTCACTGAGCAGCAGCTACGTGCCAGGTGCTGTGCCTGGCAGGGGTACAGAGCAGCCCCACCTGCTAGGTCCGTTTGGAATCTCATGGCAGCCCCCTGGGGAAGAAGGGGCAGGTGGCATCCCCCCGTGCAGAGAACAGTGAAACTCAGAGCTGCCATAGCAACCCACCGCCCCCCTCCTGCACTCACAGCCCTTCTGACTCAGACGTTTGGGAGCCCTGCCCCATGATTTCTTTCTTCTGGAGAGAAGTCGGTGCCTGCTGCAGCCTTTTCCTGGCTACCCCACCATTAAGGGACCCGGCAAAGCTCAGAGTACCTGGTCCGCCCCTTCGCGACACAAGACAGGGAGCTGGAAGGCGCCCATGTTGGCCTTTCCGGGTGGGAAATGGGGTTGGTCCCTACACAGGTGTGGACAAGAAAGACCCTCCTCGCAAAGCCGAGGGGCGAGGCTGCCGCTGGGATGGGATAGAGGCGGCAGCCGGGGCGGGGGCCGAGGGCCAAGGGGGCTTCTATTGTCCTCCCTGGAGCTCGCCAGCCCCTCCTTTCGGGTGCGCGGTCCCCAGACCCCTGGGGCGGCGGGAGGAGGCGCTGCAGCGCGCGGTGGAGCGGGGATGCGCGGTGCTGATGCTGCAGCCCTGCCGCATTCTGCGGCGGCGTCCCCGGATTGGCCGCGCGCGATGACGCCAGGCCAGGCGCGGCGGGCGGGGCCCAGCCTATAAGAGCGGGCGGCGGGGGCGGCAGATCCTCCGCAGCCAGCCCCGGCTCCAGCGCGTCCGCCTGCGTCCCGCAGCCGCCCGCCACACGCACCGAGCATGAGGGAGATCGTGCACATCCAGGCCGGCCAGTGCGGCAACCAGATCGGGGCCAAGGTGAGGCCGCGCGCCGCCCCCCTGCGCCGGGCTCCGCACCCGGCGCGCATCCCGCGTCCCCCGCCCCCTCCTCGAGCCGGTCCCCGGGGGGAGGGAAGCAGGGAGGCGGTACGCGCAGAGCCGCACCCCGAGCCTCACTCGCCACTGCGAAGCCTAGAAGAAAAGGATGGGCTTGCCCTCGCTGCGGGCTGCCGGGACGCCGGGTCGTCCCCTCTGCCATTCCCACCCCCGCCTTTCCGCTGCCCCTACCGGGCTCACCTCGGGCCTGCGGGAGCATAGCCCAGGTCAGCCGCTAAACTCCATCCACCCGCCGCTGCAGGTGCGGGGAGGCGGGGGGGCGCTGGCTGGGCGTGGCCCTCTTCTCTGGGGTCACAATGCAGCCTTAGGCGAGATGGGTGGGGTGGGCAGGTTTGGGTGGGGCTCGCCCCAAAGCCATAATGATCCCCCCCCCCCCGGCACGCCAGTAACTTGGTACCCTCCAAGAGTCCAGAGCCGCCCCATGCCCCCGCCTAGCTTTGACCACCCTCAGCTTCCTGGCCGCACCCTTTTCCTTTGTTGGGGGAGGAACTGGGCCCGGACTCGGGATGACCTTGGTTGAGGACTGGACTTTCCCTCAGCGTAGCCCTGCCTGGGCAACCCCTGGCCCCTCGCCACAGGGTTGGATCAAACCCACGTAGGGACCGCGAGTCTCGGGGTCGGACGTGGAAACAAAGCCGGGGTGGGCGGGTGGGGTCGAGAGCTACTTCACCACTAGGCCCCTCCCCTCCATTGTTAGCCCACCTCACAGATGTTGGAACTGAGGCGGGAAGGGGATGGCGTCATCCCCAGCCGAACCCAGGAGGCAGGTGTCCCATCCCTAAGTCCAGCGAAGCTGTCCCTTGCCCAAGGTCACACAGCAAGTGGAGACAGAGCCTCTCCACCCTCCGGCTCTCAGTCTCTGCAGATGCCCAGCGCAGGGCTCAGGCTGGGTGGGTGCGGCCTGCTGCCCCCTGTGCTCTCCTCAGAACAATATAGGGGAGGGGGGGGGGGGCGGGTGGCTTTGTCAGCACCAAGGCCAGGGACCCAGCGAGGGCTGGTGTCGAGCTGGTTCCCCAAGGAGGCAGTGGGAGGAGACAGGTCCTGGAGAGGAAGGGGCCAGGAAAGGCTTCCTCTGGAGGCTGTTGCCATGGAAACCGGGCAAGAACAAAAAGCTAATTACAACAGGGCTGGGGCAGCCACGTGGCTGACATGTAAATTGCAACTTGGGCTCTAGGGTGGAGGCGCCTCACATGGGGGGGAGGGCGTGGGGGGGAGGGCGTAGTGGGGAGACACCCTAATCACCGAGGAGACAGCTGTGCCTGCCTGAGGAAGGGGCTGGGGGAGGGGAGGCCTGGGGGACCAAGGCCTCAAATTAAATCAGGGCTCTGGGGGCTGTCACTGACAGCTGCCCTGGACGGGCAGAAGGGGCCATGGGCTCATTAATGTGGTCACAGGGGCCAGGCCTGCCCTGAGCATCTGCTCCTCCGAGAGTCAGGGGTCACTGAAGGGAAGCAGGGCAGCCTGAGTCCCACCATGAGCCTGGGGGAGTGGTGATCCTGTCACGGGGCTTCCTTCTATGGCTGGACCGGCACTGATCAGGCAAACGCAGGTTCATGCCCAGCTGCAGCCCCCATGGGTGGGGGGCAGGGCAGAGGCAGCGGCCCGAGTGCTGGACAGTGGCCTCCGCAGAGATTTTTTTCCTGCTTCAAGTGCAGTGGCCCTTGGGTTTGCTCATTACTTTTTATTCATTTTGGCTTAATTTCCTTAACTCTTGTTTGTTTTTAAAACTAATATCTGATCCTTTTTAACAATGCAAAAGAGAGAGTGGTGGATTTGGGGGGGAGGGGGATCGTTTCTTCCTTTTCAACCGCTGCCCTTTGCAGTGACCAGTGGAAGCAGTCTAGTGGTTTCCTTCCGGCCTCCCAGCCCTGGAAAATCTCCAGAACCAAACTGGACGCGCTCACAGCGTGTGTGGGGATTTGCCTGCCCCGGCACCCAGCACCTGCCCTGTGGACAGGCATGCGTTCCTTGGCCATTTTTGTTTCCAGCTTCCGTACTGGTTGTGACCTCCTGGTGGAGGGAGAGCAAACTTTTCTCGCCCATCACCAGCAAGCAGTAGCTGACTGGGGTGGGCAAGAGGGGCTGCTTCCCCTGCTTGGGGGCGGGCCGCCCGCTCGGGAGAGGGCCTGGCTGCGGGTGGGAATGGGAGTGGAAGTTATGGAGGGAGGTCAGGGCGATAGGGGCCAGGAGAGAGCAGGGCTCTCCTGAGAGGTGACATGACAGCATTTATGACTCGTGACGATGACCACTACGTGTTGGGCGCTGCACCTCTCGAGGCTGCGGTGGGATTGGGTGTCGCCCTTCCCCAAGGATAAAAAAAACGCCTGGGATGGACAGAGCAGGAGTTTGAATCTAGGCCTGTGTGGACACATCAGGATGGGCAGGGAGACCCCAGCTCCCACAGTGGGGCGAGGAGTCTGAGGACCCCACCCTCCACCCCTAGGGGGCAGGGCCGTCCCGGAGCCTTTGTCTGCGCCCAGCCTCTCGGCCGCTGGGCGGGGCCTCGGAAGGGCGGGGCCTGGCCCTGACAACCAATGGGAAGAGGAATTTCCTGGTTTCCGCACCCCACCCCCACCCCCGCCCCTCCCAGTTGGGTCCAGCTTAACGCCCCCCCAGTCGGCCAGCCCTCCCTCCCGGGAGCCACTGCACCCCTCTTGCCTTGGGCTCCTGCGCGCGCCCCGCCACCTCCCCCGCCCACGAGCATAGGCGCCGCAAAGGTCAGTACCACGGACAGCGCCGGGGCGCACGCCCCCAGCTCGAGACAAAACCGTGGGGTCTGAAATAGGAGCCCTGGCCTGGACCCTGGGGTCCGCGCGCCACCTGGCAGTTTTCTCATCTGTAGTGATGATCATAATTATTCTTTAATTTATAAAATAGTATTTTGTTATTTATTAAATGTTATATGATCTGTATATATAATATATTCTAAGTTTTATTATTTTAAATCACAATTCGTATTTGTTTTAACTACAAAAGCAATTATTAACGTATTCTCCTTCTAAAAAGTTGAAACATTGCAGATAAGGCTAAAGTGCCCAGGTAAGCACCTCGTCCCTCTCCGTCCCTCTCTTCAGGCAGGACAAGTTATTTTCCACTATTCTAGTCCATCTTCTGTGCATAAGCACCTATGTATAAAAAATATAGCATCTGCTGTGAGATTCTTGCTTTTACTCTGTATGTCATTGCAATGTGCCTTTTCCCCTAAGGGTGTGCCTTGGAGATCTGCTCATACCAGTGGTGATCTCTTATTGCAACACAATATTCCAAAGTATATTGATTTTTTTTCAAGTATCTTTTATTTTATTTATCAGTGAATATGACTTTACAAATTTAAATAACATCTAAGGCCTTTTAATTTTGTGAGGCCAACATTTGCTGACTGCTTTTATGTGTCAGGCCTTGAGTTGACCACTTGAAGTGGGTATCATATTATGTCCACTTTACAGATGAGAAAACGGAGGTCCTGAGAGGTGGAGTCACTGGCACACACTGGCCAGTGCTGGGGTCTGCACTCACTCTGGTCTGCTGCCTCCTGGAAGCCTATGCATGTCATAGAGCGGTCCAGAGAACTTTCCATAGACGTGTTGGTGGCTCGGTGGCTGAGTCACTCTCTCCCCCTCCCACACTTGCCATCTCAAGCTCATCCCTTCTCTACAGGGGCTGTGGGTATCTCTGAAGCCAGAGGTCTGGGGTGTCCCAGGGCTGTGGGAACCAAGGCCCGCGGCTCACACTGTCCTGAGGAGGGCATGGGGAACCCAGCAGTGGGAGGAAGCTCTGATCAGGCCCTGAATGCCTCAGTGACACCTCTAATTCCAGCAGTAATGCACACTTAATGCAGAAAAAAAGAAGAAAACTTATCAATGACAAAAACACACAAAGGAGGAAGAAGTCCAGCTCCCGCCCTTGCTGAGAGCTGACCTCTGATAACAGTCTCTCTGCGTGAAATGCCAAGATTCTTCTGTACATTTTATAATAATGACAGTTCATACTTCTCAGGTTTAAAAATGTTTTTATTTTTAACTAATCTTTTTTTTTTTTTTTGAGAAGTTAACATGTGTACGTGACAAAAATTCCAAAAGAACCAAACGGTGTGCAGTGCCAAAGCCTCTCCCCCAGCCCCGGACCACTCTCAGGCACGGCTGCCTCCCCCAGCCCCGGACCACTCTCAGGCACGGCTGCCGGGAGCAGATTTTTGAATGTCTGTCAGAGACATCTATATATAGATACGCACGTGAAAACTGATTTCTAACTGCTTTTCTCACTGAGCAGTCTTTTCCAGAGCACATGACCCATGTGTAGAGGCCCTTTGCTTCTTGGGGCCTTCACACCCGTTCTTCTGAGTCACCCCAACCCTGAGGGGCAAAGGGGAGGGGCACTGGTAAGTCACACGGTGTGTGACCACGATCTCCGGCCTGCATGGGCAGCTGTGCTCTGAGACAGCCTGGAAGTGCCCCTGGGGCGAGCACAGAGCACTGCGCAGCCTTCCCTTCACCCAGGGCGGGTGTCTTTGCGTGCTAATAATCCCACACGGCACTCACCATTCACAGGCTCTGTGCAGAGTAACTTGCTTTATTCTCAAAACAACCTGGCTTCATCATCAGGCCCACTGAACAGGTGAGGCCACTGAGGCACAGAGAACCTTCAGGACCTGCCCAAGGTCACGCAGCTGGGAAAGGGTGGTCCTGCCCTGCCCCAGTCCTGAGAGAAGCACGGTAGGTTCCTGCCCAGGGCGAGCAGGGCAGGAGGCCGTGGGGAGAGTGAGCCCTTGAAGCTGGGGCTGTGCCATCTCAGCTTGGACAGTCTGGGTAACCCCAGGCAAGTCATTCCCCACTCAGGCCCCTGTGGTTCCTGTTGGCTAAGGCTGCTGACGTGCTGGACGCTGCCAGGCCCTGTCACTGGACATCTTTGCCTCGACACTGAGGGGCACGTGTGTCCTGGACCCTGTCTCCAGCGCTTACCTTCTCTGTGCTTCAGCTTTCTCATCTGAAAGGAGGGAATTAAAAGCGAAACACCCCAAGAGGGTGTTTATTACTCATGGAGAAGTAGACTGTCCAAGGCCCCTGGTCACCAAGGGCAGAGCTGGGTCTGGGGATCCGGGTCTGTGTCAGCTGAGCCCTGAACCACGCTGAAGGCTCTGGTCTCCATAGACATGCATATTTATTATGACAATTTTCTTACAGATGACAGAGCTAGGGGCTCTTTTTCAAAGTCACTCAAAGGGACTAGTGCAGGCTTTGGGTCCAAGCCCCTAATTTCGTACCAGGGCTTCAAGGCTATGGGAGGGAAGGGGCCTGGTGGGGGTCACAACCACCTACTGACCCCTCCGTTCCCCCTGCAGTTCTGGGAGGTCATCAGCGACGAGCACGGGATAGACCCCAGTGGCAATTATGTAGGGGACTCGGACCTGCAGCTGGAGCGCATCAGCGTCTACTACAACGAGGCCTCTTGTGAGCCCCCATCCTGGACTGAGGGGTGGGGTGGGGGGACCTTGACTGCTGGGTCCCAGCATCTCTGCCTTCCTTTCGGTTGGCTGGCAGGTGCGACCAGAGACTCACAGAATAAAGACAGGGCATCCTAATAACCCTAGCGAGATTCAAATGTGTTTAATGGCCATGAGACACACGCACAGTCCGGTGGAATGGCCAGGGCTGGGCAGGGTCCCAAAGGCCCCTTCAGGAGGCCCATGGGAGGGTCCAGAGCAGGGGTTACCTGGAGAGGTCGGGCAGGGGCTACTCAGCAACTGGTGCGAAATGGTGTCTTTAGTGAACTGGCAAAATATTAACCTGCCCACGTAGACATGGGATTTGGTCCTGGCTGTCCGGATGTCAACCATGACTCCCTTTTCACACGTGGCTCCTGCCTCTCTGACCCCAGAGTCTGAGCTCTTAGGGTGAGAGCACGAGGCTGGCAGTCCGGGGCAGGACGTAGGGGGCAGGAGGGGCGCCTAGCTTCTGTGACCCATGTAACCCACCCCTCTGCCCTCAGCTCACAAGTATGTGCCTCGGGCCATCCTGGTGGACCTGGAGCCTGGAACCATGGACAGCGTCCGGTCTGGGGCCTTCGGGCACCTCTTCAGGCCTGACAACTTCATCTTCGGTAAGTTTCCCCTGCCCCAGCCTCTCCTGGTGGACCCCACTGCCGGCAAACCCAGATCAACAGAAACAAGGGCAGAGTCACCCCTGCCTGTGACCCTGCAGAGCAGACCTGATCTCCCCAATCTGCAGCCTGGGACAGAGTCCCAGGGAAAGGGTTCTGTGCAAGGAGCAGAAACCACTTGTGATTTCAAGCAGAACGATGTGTGCAACAGAGGCTTGAGCTCACAGGATCCTTAGAGAGATGGGGGCGGGGGGCAGAAGCAGTGCCTCCAGAGGATACCGGCTCACGAGCACGTGACGTTGCTGTGGTCAGGTCAGCTGTCCTCACGCCCTTGAGTCTGGTGGCAGGGCCCTGGGTGCTCACACAGTGACAGGAGGAAGGCCACAGCCCACTTCCACCCCCCAGCGCTCAGCACCCCGACTCATGGGCATGAGCCTCCTCCCGACCCCGGGCTGTGAGGGGTGCTGGGGTTGCAGTTTACCCTTCCAGCACAGCCGGCCAGAGGGTGGATGGCCTGGAGGGGAGGGCTGATCGACTCCCCACACTGTGTGGCTGGGAGGGGTTGAGAAGGTGCGGGCAGCCCCGCTTCATGGAGGGTAAACAGGCACAGGGCTGCGTCCGCGGCTGCCATCAGGCAGGCACTGGAGGTCTGACCCCGTCCGTGTCCCCCTGCCCCCGTCCCAGGTCAGAGTGGGGCCGGCAACAACTGGGCCAAGGGCCACTACACGGAGGGCGCCGAGCTGGTGGACTCGGTCCTGGACGTGGTGCGGAAGGAGTGTGAGAATTGCGACTGCCTGCAGGGCTTCCAGCTGACCCACTCGCTGGGGGGCGGCACGGGCTCGGGCATGGGCACCCTGCTCATCAGCAAGGTCCGCGAGGAGTACCCCGACCGCATCATGAACACCTTCAGCGTGGTGCCCTCGCCCAAGGTGTCGGACACGGTGGTCGAGCCCTACAACGCCACGCTGTCCATCCACCAGCTGGTGGAGAACACGGACGAGACCTACTGCATCGACAACGAGGCGCTGTACGACATCTGCTTCCGCACCCTCAAGCTGGCCACGCCCACCTACGGGGACCTCAACCACCTGGTGTCGGCCACCATGAGCGGGGTCACCACCTCCCTGCGCTTCCCGGGCCAGCTCAACGCCGACCTGCGCAAGCTGGCCGTGAACATGGTGCCCTTCCCGCGCCTGCACTTCTTCATGCCCGGCTTCGCCCCGCTCACCGCCCGCGGCAGCCAGCAGTACCGTGCGCTGACGGTGCCCGAGCTCACCCAGCAGATGTTTGACGCCAAGAACATGATGGCGGCCTGCGACCCCCGCCACGGGCGCTACCTGACCGTGGCCACCGTCTTCCGGGGCCGCATGTCCATGAAGGAGGTGGACGAGCAGATGCTGGCCATCCAGAGCAAGAACAGCAGCTACTTCGTCGAGTGGATCCCCAACAACGTGAAGGTGGCCGTGTGCGACATCCCGCCGCGCGGGCTCAAGATGTCCTCCACCTTCATCGGCAACAGCACGGCCATCCAGGAGCTGTTCAAGCGCATCTCGGAGCAGTTCACGGCCATGTTCCGCCGCAAGGCCTTCCTGCACTGGTACACGGGCGAGGGCATGGACGAGATGGAGTTCACCGAGGCCGAGAGCAACATGAACGACCTGGTGTCCGAGTACCAGCAGTACCAGGACGCCACGGCCGAGGAGGAGGGGGAGATGTATGAAGATGATGACGAGGAATCCGAGGCGCAGGGCCCCAAGTGAAGCGGCTGAGGGGTGGGACGCGGCCGCGGCCAGGACCGAGAGGTCTGTCCCCTGAGCCATGTAGCCACTGACACACCCCTGCCCTTTCCCCCACCAGGCCCGGTCATGTCACCCTAGGGCTCCCAAGTGTGTGTCCTTTAGTACTTACAGCATCCCCGCCCTGTGTGTCTTCTCAGCTGTCTTCTGCCATAGGTCAAATCCATTTTGCGTGGCCCGTTTGTCTCTCTGCTTTATTATCAGCTCCAGGCCTGATGTTTTATGGTTTGGTTTGTTTTTTTTACTGGTTTGTGTTTATATCTTGGGGGGGATACTTAATAAATTTATTGCTGTCAGATACCCGTGCCTGGTGCTGGAGATTTCTTCTTATTCTGGAAAGTTGGGGCCAGAGGGGTTAGGAGGGGCAGACAGGGAGGCCCGGTGGCGGGGGCAGGACAGAGCATCATCGTCTCCCAGTGGGGGCTGACGTGGGCCTGTGCTTGGAACCTGCAGCTGTCCCAAGGTGCAGCCCCTGGCAGGGGAGCTCCTGGCGGTGGTGCTGGAGAAGGTGGCCATGGCTGCAGGAAGCCCAGGCGTGCTCTCAGGCGACCCGGGACAAGCCCCAGTCCCTCCAGGGTGACTCGTGCCGCAGAGTTTTCCTCTGGCTTATACGGGTGCTAGACGTTAGAGGCAGGCAGCCGAGACCCAAAGGGGAGTCAGGAAGGGGGGACCTTGAGGACTCCCCCGGAAAATGTGGTGTGCTGGAGGGCTGGGGCTTGAGCCCTGGGGAAGGGCGGGTCTGGTCAGCGAGTTGTGGGCACAGCACCCCGCGCAGCCGGACCGGGAGTGAAGTTCTGGCCCACGCGCCCCCTGGCGGTCGTTTCCTGTGGCCGCAGGGCACCCAGGGTCCCGCTGGAAGGGGAAACCTGGCCGCCCCCTCCTCCTATAGGGAGAGAAGTGGAATCCCAGAGGCGCTGCCTGCCCGGGGCCCAGGTGAGCCCGTGCAGAGCTGGACGGGCCCAGACCCTCTGCCCTCGGCCTCCCCACACCCCACCCCTCGAAGCCAGGGTCTCATCAAGGCCAGCTCCCCCGGGACACCCCTGCATCCCACCCTTCTGTGTGGATACCCGGGCAGAGAGAGGCCGAATGGGGCTGATCTGGACCAGGGAATGGAAGCCCCGAGAGGGCCGGCATCCAGGGCTCTGGCAGGAGCGGATGCTTCCAGGCGCCTGCTCCGGGCCAGGCCAGCTCTAAGCCCGTCGCGCGGCTGACCCTGAAGAGCTGTGCTCGCCCACCTCACAGGCAAGGCGGCCAGGTTACAGTGAGCGTGACTGTTTGTGTGTGAGGGTCTGAGCCCTGCGCTGCGCCCTCCTCTCTGGGTGGTGAAGGCCCCGACTCCACGTCCACGGCAGCTTCACAGGGCTGCGGCCTCCATGCACGGTAGGGGAGGGGTGTCCACAGCTCAGGTTCTCCAGGGGCTCAGTGACCCCTAAAGACTTGAGTCCCCTGCCAGGTGTTGACAAAGCTCCCGATAGCCAGGTGCTCATGCTGGGTCCCCCGGTCCATGGTCTTCCCGGGCTCTCTCCTGAGGGGTGGAAAGCTGTGCCTTGTTTAACCTTTACAGTGAGGCCACCAGGCTTCCAGGCAAGAAACGAGGCTCAGAGACGTGAGTGTCTGCCCGTTGGCAGGTGGCACAGCCGGGGGTCCGGCCCAGGCTGTGTATCTCTGCACTTTGCTTCAAGAGGCCACAGATCCACTTCCCTCCTGAGCACCTGCACCTGTGAGAACTTCGTCCTGGCTCGGGTCACTTAGATGAAGCTGGCCTCCTTGGGCCGCCCTGCCTTCTCTGCCTAGACTGCAGCCCCGCTTTAGCGCTCACGATGGCCTAGGACACCTCTGTTGCTCCCCGGGGTTCCTCTCTTGCGGGAGGGGCTTGGCACCTCCTTCCTCCAGCCCTCCCTCCTCTCCTCCTGCTGGGTCCCTCCGCCCCGTCCCTTGAGCCTCCAGCTCGCTTTCTTTCTTTTTTTTTTTTTCTTTTCGGTTTGCGGGCCTCTCACTGTTGTGGCCTCTCCCTTTGCGGAGCAGGGCTCTGGATGCGCAGGATCAGCGGCCATGGCTCACGGGCCCAGCCGCTCCGCGGCATGTGGGATCTTCCCGGACCGGGGCACGAACCCGCGTCCCCTGCATCGGCAGGCGGACTCTCAACCACTGCGCCACCAGGGAAGCCCCGGCTCCCTTTCTTATGAGGGGCCGTTTAGTTCTCTCCTGTTTTCCTCAGTCCTAGCCTCACTCCTCGCAGACATTGTGGAGCAGAGACAAGCCAGCCCTGGGCTCTGCGTGAAGTCCTGACCCACGGCGTCCCTGAGCGAGGTGAATGGCTGTGCTTTATGTCAGTGCATTTCAGAGTGGTTCGCTGTGCACCTGAAAACAGGAACACACATGGAAAGTGGCTGGAACAGCATGTGGCCCATAACAAAAGCCCTAAGTGTTAGCTCTTACATGCCTGTTATTATTGGTGAGGCGAGATTATTTGCAGGGATGCCTGGACAGGAGGGGGCAGGAGAAGCCCGCTCAGGGGTTACTCAGTCTCACCTGAACCTCCCCAAAGGGCTCTGATGGGCCCAGTGCCATCCAGTATTGACACCACTGTTGGATGGCCTTTGGGGCCGCCTACCTCACGGGCTGTTTTGCCTTCAGGTCCGCCTGTCCCTTTCAGCCTGGGTGATGGGCCAGGGGCATCTAGACCTGGGCACACTCCCGGCCCTTGCCCTGCGCCCTCAGCCTGGCATGCAGGGCTGCTCAGGGGCCAGGAGATGGCCTCACCCCCAGGGACAGGGCTGCCAGAGCAAATACAGGACGCCCAGTTACACTGGAATTTCAGATGAAGAGCAAATAACATTGCACTTGGGGACATGTTTATACTAAGCAATCATTCCTCAGTTACAAAATCTGGAAATCTGAGACTGGGGTCCCCGGCAGCCCCACAGCTGGGCCTGTTCTGGGGGCCAGGCAGCCCTGAGCTCTTCATCCACTAGGTCACACATCCCGGCACACTTGTGAGGCGGATGCTTCAGGGGAAGAGGCCGAGGCCTGGAGACAGGCAAAGCTGCCCAAGACCCCAGCCTCCAGGGGCAGGGACACAATTTGCACGGAGGATGCCGGAGCCGAGTCATCATGGATCCCACCACCCCTGGGGGACAACGACAGCTTGAGAAGGGGGGCAGTGAGTGTGGAATGGAGATGACCGTCAACTCTGCCCCTCTCCATGTGGCAGGGCACTTCCCCTCTCTAGGGCACCTTCCCCAGCTGCGAAGAACACGTCCACTCATATTTTAGGAGTCGGAACTCCGTATAGATTCAATCGAAAGAAAAGACTTAGGCTCTTAAAATTCTTTGAAAGCGACTTGCTTAGATAATAATAAATGAGTGGGTACACATACGAGTGCAATAAAGCTCCGCATGTTGAGGCCACCACGTGCAGGGGCTGCTGCCAGCACAGGTGTGGGGTGTGGGGTCCTCCCCAGGAGAGGATGGGCCAGGGCACCGGGGCTGTGGAGGAAGGATGGAGCGAGGCAGAACTGGAGGGAATGAAGTCACAGTGGGCTGGTGTGACGACACCCACCGCAGACCAGGACTGCGAAGCTGAGCAGGATCCCGTTTCCTGGGGAACTGCAGAGTTCAAGTATTAATACGCGTGGGACATTGGTGTGGGTGCTTCCGTATGCTTTTCTATCTTCTTCTCTGAGAGTTTCAGAGGAGGACTGTATTCTCATCCAGCAGGAACCATTTATAAGGTCAGCTGAGAGTTTCCCCGCTTTCCAGCACTCCACTTTCCAGCACCTGTCACACACCTAACATTCCTTCCAGCAGCCCTGGGGAATACAACGGCATGATTGTCAGAGGAAAACCAGAGAACAAAGATGAACGTGGTGGTGCTAACACTAGAATCGAGCCAGCATGTCCCAGATCAGTGGCTGCCTGGGGACAGAGGTGGGGACAGGGTGGGGGGGTGGCAAGGGGGCAGGAGGAAGCCTTTCAGGAAGAGGAAGGATAGGGTTACCATCTTAGTCAGCGTCATAGTTTCTCAGGTGTATGCAATTGTCAAAACTGATCAGATGGTGCACTTGAACACGAAGCTTGTCGTGTGTCAATCACACCTGCATAAAGCTGTCAAGAAAAAAGAAACTTCCAACAGCTGTCATCTCACCGCAAATCAAAGGCAGTGTGTTTACAAGGACCCGCAGCCCCTGGCCTCTCCCGTTCCCCTCCTCGCCCTTCGCTGTTCACCAGACTCTGGCCACAGGAGCCTGCTCTCTGTTGCGCTGGCACACAGCCTCTTGTGGCACCTGGGGGCCTTCGCAGGTGCAGCTCCTGAGCGCTGTTTCCCAGCTGTCCTGCGGTTCTCTCCTTCTTACCGTGTGGGTCTGGAGCACGACGTCCTCCTCCCAGACCTTGTTTGCCACCTTGTCATCCTGTGTATTTTCTTCCTGTGCTTCACATCTCTTACTGATTTGCATCTTTGCTTATTGTCTGTCTGGCTCCTTGAGTTCTGGGGCCGTGTCTGTCTTCTCCCCGCTCTGTCCCAGGGGGAGTGGGCCCCTTGCCAGGTGGAACATTCTTCCTCTCAGGGCCAGTCTCACTCAGGACTGGCCCTTCCTCAGTCCCTGTAAGTAAGTACCTACGTGTCTAGGTACTGTTCTAGTCCCCAAAGAGTGAAGAAAGCAAAAAAAAAAAACCCTTGTTGGGCTTCCCTGGTGGTGCAGTGGTTGAGAGTCCGCCTGCCGATGCAGGGCACACGGGTTCGTGACCCGGTCCGGGAAGATCCCACATGCCGCGGAGCGGCTGGGCCCGTGAGCCATGGCCGCTGGGCCTGCGCGTCCGGAGCCTGTGCTCCACAACGGGAGAGGCCACAACAGTGAGAGGCCTGCATACAGCAAAAAAAAAAAAAAAAAAAAAAACCCTTGTCTACAGCCTTTATTTAGTGTCTGGTGCGGGGCAGGGGGTGGAGGTGGGGTGGAGACAAAAATCAAGTGAAAATGTACAAGACAGAGGACATCAGGCAGTGACACGAGTCATGGAGAGAAACCCAGCAGGCGCCCCTGGAGAGCAGCAATTATACTGGTTCCCACAGACACAGACTTCTCCAGCTCCCGCCCCCATCTCCACTGAGCAGCCCCTAGTCTCACTGTGCCTCAGTTTCATCCTCTGTGAAATGGGGTAGAATTGCAGTGCTTCCCTCCCTCACCAGTTGTGAACAGGGTGGAAGGAAGTACAACCATCTGCTGCTTGCAGTGATTCCCTCTTCCGTTTTTCCCCCCTCAACCACTGGGGTTTCAAAGAAAATTAGGGGACTTCCCTGGTGGCGCAGTGGTTAAGGATCCACCTGCCAATGCAGGGGACATGGGATCGAGCCCTGGTCTAGGAAGATCCCACATGCCATGGAGCAACTAAGCCCATGCGCCACAACCACTGAGCCTGCGCTCTAGAGCCCGTGAGCCACAACTACTGAGCCCACGTGCCACAACTACTGAAGCCCGCATGCCTAGAGCCCGTGCTCCACAGAAAGAGAAGCCACCGCAATGAGAAGCCCGCGCACTGCAACGAAGAGTAGCCCCCGCTCGCTGCAACTAGAGAAAAGACTGCGCGCAGCAACGAAGACCCAATGCAGCGAAAAATAAATAAATTACAAAAAAAAAAAAAAAGAAAATTAAATACCAACGTTTAAAAGAGAGTGGTTTCGACTTAAACCAGGACTTTTGTGATTACGGAAAATCTAGGCAATGCCATCCCCTGCCTATACCATTGTCGACGAAAAATCAATCAGTTGATCTAAGGAAGAAATGGAAAATTTTATTCGAGCCAAATTTGAGGATTATAACCCAGGAACACCATCTCAGTAAAGCTCCAAGGACTGTTCTGCCATTAGAAGTCAAGTCACAGTTATACAGGTTTTTTGAGACAGAGGGCTGGACATCAAATGACATATTATTGACAGTTTAAACAATCTAGATCTAAGCTCATCCTGGCCCCTTACAAGATCAGGAAGGAACCTTATCTTTTTTTAAAAATAGATTTTAGGGCTTCCCTGGTGGCGCAGCGGTTGAGAATCTGCCTGCCAGTGCAGGGGACACGGGTTTGACCCCTGGTTTGGGAGGATCCCACATGCCGCGGAGCAACTAGGCCAGTGAGCCACAACTACCGAGCCCGCGCGTCTGGAGCCTGTGCTCCGCAACAAGAGAGGCCGCGATAGTGAGAGGCCTGCGCACTGCGATGAAGAGTGGTCCCAGCTTGCCACAACTAGAGATGAGCCCTTGCACAGAAACGAAGACCCAACACAGCAAAAATTAATTAATTAATTAATAAACTCCTACCCCCAACATCTTTAACAACAAAAAAAAAGATTTTAAAATATTTATTTATTTATTTAGGCTGTGTCGGGTCTTTGTTGTGGCATGAGGACTCTTAGTTGAGGCATGTGGGATCTAGTTCCCTGACCACGGATGGAACGGGAGCCCCCTGCACTGGGAGCGCAGAGTCTTACCCACTGGACCACCACGGAAATCCCGGAACCCTATCTTTTAAGCAGCTGTCGTGGATGCCAGGAGAATGCTGCTCTTTGTGGTTAGGCAGGCGTTTCTGCCGATGGGGAGGTTTGATCGATGCGTAAATGCAGATACAGATGCACAGCGGGGCGAGAGCAGGCCAAAGGGCAGAGAAAATTTTTATGTTTAAAATTTTCTTGTCTTGCCATAAAACATGAATTTTATTTCACACCACCTTGAAGAGCTGGGATGAAGTGTCACCCATTTCCTGGAGCGGGAGGTGGAGGCCTCCGGGCCGGGGGCGGGACGCGCAGACTCCGCCTGTGCTGTGAGCCTCCGGGCCGCAGGAGGCAGCAGCGGGCGGGGCGGATACAGTGTATCGAGGGCGGCGGTGGATACGATGTAACGAGGCCGGCCGGCCGCACACAATGTAGCGAGGGCTGCGGCGGTCAGGTGAGCGGCGGGGCGGAGCGGGCGCGGGCGGGGGTCCGGGTGGAGGAGACGGGGACGCTCGGGCCGCCGCGACCCGGAGCTCGGAGAGCCCCCTCTCCCGACGCGGACCCCGCGGCGCAGGGGGCGAGGGACCCGCCCGAGGCCCCGGCCCGGGCGCAGAGCAGGATTCAGACCCGCGGGTCCTCACCTGGGGGCAGAGGGATTTGGAGACCTCAGCCGCGCCACCCACCCGAGCAGGGTTCAGCGGGGAAGGCGTCCCCCGGCAGATGACGCTGTCACTGCTTCCGGCCGTCGACACTCTCTGTCTGTAGGATCCGTGAGGCCCGAGGGGTCGCCGTGGCTGTGCCGCCCTGCGCTGGGGCTGGACCACTCTGAGCCTCAGTTTGCTCATCTATGAAACGGGCGGAAGTGGTAGAAGAGACCTGCCCCTGTGCGGAGCCAGTTAGCGAGGGTCCCCAGAGTGTATGTTGTTGTTGTTGTTGTTGTTGTGGGTGAAGGTGGGGGAGGCCCGTTTGGGGGCGGCGTCTCCCAGACGCCGGGGTGGCTGCCGCTAAGCTTCAGGCGCAGACAGCCCTTCAAGGGACAGTAACTGTGCCCCTGCGGGGCCCTGGCAGGCCTCCTTCCAGGTGTGAGCAGTTAGGATGTACCTTCGGCCCTGCGCCCTCCGGGGAGAAGTGCAGGGGCCTCTGGTGGCAGCCGGGGTGATAACAGGTCCTCTTGGTGGCCGTGCCTCCCCGACAACAGGAGAGGCTGTTTCGGGCACATCTGAGCTTCAGCCCCATGTTCCTCGGGGCCCTGAGACGTCTTGGGCTTTGTTCTGAGCTTTCCTTTCATTGCAAAGACGTGGAGTCCGCAGCCCCCGTGAGAGGAGGTCTCTGGAGGAGGGTAGACAGTGCAGTAGCGGGTTTCCTGCATGCCTCTCAGTGCCCACCTTCCTGCGTGCTCCTCTCTGAGGCCAAGCCTGAATTCCGGGTGCAGAGCTCTCTGGGAGGTGAACCTGGTGGGGTGGTGAGGGTTGCTGTCACTTTCCTCAAAGTCAGCTGCCGCGCACTACATCTGCCAGGCAGGCCCCTGTGTCGGGACATCATCTGTCTGCCCTCGGCAGCTCCCCTCCCACACCCCCAAATACGATCCTCCAACTTGGCCGGAGAGAAACTGGGGCTGAGAGAAGTCAGGTGACCCCACTCATTCACTCACCTGCAGCCTCTCTGCCAGGCTTGAGACTGGCACTGCCCATAAGGGGGTTAATGAGAGATGCTTTTTCCAGAGCCTGTAGCCCAAGGAGGGCTGCTGGGAAGAGTGGAGGTGTTCCTGCCTTTGAGCTCCTCCGGCCATATTTTATTTTATTTATTTATTTTTCTAGGTAGGGCCTGAGAACCTGTGCTTTTTATTTATTTATTTTTTAAATTGAAGTACAGTTGATTTACAACGTTCTTTTAGTTTCTGGTGTACAGCAAAGTGATTCAGTTAAATATATAGATATAGATAGATATATTCTGCTTCATATTCTTTTCCATTATGGTTTATTACAGGATGTGGAATCTAGTTCCCTGTGCTATACAGTAGGACCTTGTTGTTTATCCATTCTATATATAATAGTTTGCACCTGCTAACCCCAAACGCCCCATCCAACCCCCGACTCCTTCCCCCTTGGCAACCACAAGTCTGTTCTCTATGTGAGTCTGTTTCTGTTTCATAGATAAGTTCATTTGTGTCATATTTTAGATTCCACATATAAGTGATATCATATGGTATTTGTCTTTCTCTTTCTGACTTATTTCACTTAGTATGATAATCTCTAGGTCCATCCATGTTGCTACAAATGGCATTATTTCATTCTTTTTTTTTTTGAGATTTAAAAGTGATTTCTTTATTTCCAGTTCCTACTGATTTCATTTCTCACATACACTCTTTAAGAAATAAAGGACGAAGTAGGAAATTAAAGTACATTAATAAAGACACAGCAGTGTTTACAACACACACCCATGTCATCACATCCTCTTGTTAAGTGCTGTATGTTTCCCATGCTCAGGCCTCACTGGACAAATTCCGTTTGAGTCGAAAACAGTAAACTGTCACCCTGTGGTCCAATAGATGGGTGAAAAAAAATACTTTTGCAATTCCCTGGGGACAGGACAGGGTTATACACTGGTTGAGCCACAGCATCCAGGCTGCACAGGTAAAGAGAGAAAGGGTGGGGTTGGGTGGGATGCCAGAAACCAGAGAGGTGAGGTGAAGGGATTACAGGAAATACCTCCTGAGGGAGGGAGTCTCCACTTTCAGACTTTTTAATTGGCGTAAAATTGCTTTACAATGTTGTGCTAGTTTTTGCTGTACAATGATGTGAATCAGCTATATGTATACCTATATCCCCTCCCTCTCGGACCTCCCTTCCACCTCCCCCCTGCATCCTACCCATGTAGGTCATCACAGAGCATCAAACTGAGCTCCCTGTGCTCCCTGCAGGTTCCCACTAGCTATCTGTTTTACACACGGTAGTGTGTTTATGTCAAACCTAATCTCCCAATTCATCCTACCATTCCCTTCCCCTCCCCGTGTCCACACATCCATTCTGTATGTCTGCATCTCTATTCCTGCCCTACAAATAGGTTCATCTATACCATTTTTCTAGATTCCACATACATGCGTTAATATACAATATTTGTTTTTCTCTTTCTGGCTTACTTTGCTCTGTATGACAGACTCTAGGTCCATCCACATCTCTACAAATGACCCAATTTCACTCCTTTTTATGGCTGAGTAATATTCCATTACATATATGTACCACATCTTCTTTATCCATTCATCTGTCAGTGGACATTTAGGTTGTTTCCGTGTGTTGGCTTCCGTGCATAGTGCCGCTGTGAACATAGGGATGCATGTATCTTTTTTGTGTGTGTGTGTGCTACGCGGGCCTCTCACCGCTGTGGCCTCTCCCTTTGCGGAGCACAGGCTCTGGACGCGCAGGCCCAGCGGCCATGGCTCACGGGCCCAGCCGCTCTGCGGCACGCGGGATCCCCCCAGACCGGGGCACGAACCCGCGTCCCCTGCGTCGGCAGGCGGACTCCCAACCACTGCGTCACCAGGGAAGCCGGCATGTATCTTTTTGAATTATGGTTTCCTCCAGATATATGCCCAGGAGTGGGATTGCAGGATCATATGGCAACTCTATTTCTAGTTTTTTGAGGAACCTTCATATTGTTCACCATAGTGCCTCTGGCCATCTTTTTTTTTTTTTTTTTTTTGCGGTACGCCGGCCTCTCACTGTTGTGGCCTCTCCCACCGCGGAGCACAGGCTCCGGACGCGCAGGCCCAGAGGCCATGGCTCATGGGCCCAGCCGCTCCGCGGCACGCGCGATCCCCCCAGACCAGGGCATGAACCCGTGCCCCCCGCATCGGCAGGCGGACCCCCAACCACTGCGCCACCAGGGAAGCCCGCCTCTGGCCATCTTTTAAAACGCTGGGCGGTTTCTGGGGTGAGACCCCAGGGGTGGCTTCTGATCCTCCAGTCTCTTGGGGGTGGGCTGATCATCAAGTGATGTCAGAGACAGTTTGCTCTGCAGCGACTGTGGGTTACAGGCTTTACTGTCACGCACAAGTGCTTAATCCTCACCCCGCTCCCACCCCGCCCCAGGAGGCAGGCATGCTCCCTTATTTATGGGCAAGAAAATGCTCTTCACTGGGGAAGGCAGCATTACATCAGGCCTGTCTGATTCTTAATAGTAACAGTGATAACGATAAGTTGCAGCTGGTGTTTATTTCTGGCCAAGGTAGTCAGAACTTTGTATTGACTAATTTAATCTTGAACTCTACACAGTGGGTACTGTTATCATCCCCACTTGAAACATGAGAACTCAAAAGCACAGAAAGCCTTAGGCATTTGCCCAAGGTCACACAGCTGGAGCTGACAGCTGGGATTTGAATAGGGCCAATTTGTCTGCTGACCACAAGGCTGTTAGGGTGATCAGTCAGGATCTGTGTTGGCTGCAAGAGACAGAACTCCTCCCAGTAACAGTAGTTTAAACAGAAGTTTCTTTCTGTCTCACCTGAATGAAGCCTGGCAGTGAGCAACTCAGGGCTTCCTCATCACTCCAGAAGAAGAGGTTAGTGAATATGGATCTCACTTGTTAGTGACAACTGGGTCTCCCCTGCGCTCTGGGGGCTTCCTAGGGCACTGTGGCCCAAGCTTGCCATCTTGGGCGGTGCTGGGCATCAGGGCCTGATCACCCTGTGTGAGCTGCCCAGAGACATCAGGTCATAAGGGAGACTGTGACTTGGGCCCATGGCATCTGTGTCCTGCCCTGTTTTGACCTAGGGGCAGCTAGTCAATGGGTGCCAGGTTCTACCAGGCTGGAGCTTCTCCACATCCCACCACAGAGACCAGAGAGGCAGGCGAGGTCCCGGGGCTGTGAGAGAGTCCCTGCCCAGGTGCAGGGCAGCAGGGGGCGGGGTGGGGTGGCCCTGGGCCACGCACTCTGGCTCAGTTCTCCTTTCATGGGGCGGAGGGCAGACAGGAGTCAGAGGATTGCCTTGTATAATAACAAATTATTTCAGACGGTAACCAGGTATAAGGAAAGCATAACCAACATCCATGCCCTTACTACAAAGTTTTAACAAACATCTGTCCAACCTTCTGTGAACTCATTTGGCCCTGAAGCAGAGAGAGGCTAAGGGATGTGGACCCGCTAGTTAAGTGGGGGGGACCTGGGAAGCAAACCCCACCAAAGTCCCTTCCTCTGTCTCAGGAGCATCAGCCCCGTGTGTTCGCGGTTTGCTGAGCTCTGCGCAGGGGAAGGCAGTGCCAGGCTGTGAACCAGGCACTTCCTGCCTGTTTCCTTGGGTCCCGAGGTGTGGGGCTGGGCATGGGCTCTGGCCACATGGGGCATCAGTGCAGCGCCAGCCTGGGCCACACGGTGACTACACAGCGTTCGTGGGCCCTCCCCATGGGGCACCGGGAGGTGGGCCCTGCCAAGGCCACACTGCAGGTGGCAGAGCAGGCCTGAGCCCTGGCATCAGCACTGACCCTTCTGCTGGGTGGGTGGGGGGGCGGGGAGGGCGGGTTCTGCATGCTCTGACTGGAAAGGAGCACCTTGGGTCCAGGGCCAGAAGGGAGGAACTGAGTCCCGGCAGGTGTGATCCTGGGAGCCGCACAGCTTTGGCGCCTCGGTGGACAGGGAGGGCGTGGCTCTACCAGGGCAAGTGAGGCAGGCGGGATCAAAGGGGCCCGTGCTGGAGGTCTGACTGGGCACGCCCTTCTGGCCCTGCCTGCGCCATCAGCGGCTTGGACATCACTGCTCTTTGTGAGGGGGCTCCAGCAGTGGGCGCCGGGGTGAGGGGGCTCGGCTGGTTTGGGGAGGGTCTGAAGGGGGTGGCCGTGGTGTGGGGATGTTTGGCCCGGACCCTGCTGGGGAAGGGAGAGGGGCCAGGCCTCCCCTCCGAAGCTCCAGGCACTCAGAAAGGGGAGGGGACCACAGCGAGCCCGGGAGCCAGACGCCCACCTCTGCCCCGCCCGGCCCGCCCGTCCACAGGTGGGGTGCTATGGAATATGACGAGAAGCTCGCCCGGTTCCGGCAGGTCCACCTCAATCCTTTCAACAAGCAGCTCGGGCCCTGGCAGCATGAACAGGGGCCTGGCAAGGAGGCCCTGCAGGTCGCTTCTGAAGGTGGGTGCTGGGGGCTGCTGTGCGGGTGGTCTGACCCTGTCACACCGGCCCCCCCTCTACAGGGTTCCTCCCGTGGACACGTGGGGGCCCCCCTCTTCTCTGCAGCACAACCCGCTTTCCATCTGTTGCATCCCCTGGGGAATGAACACTCCCCAGGGCAGGGATGTGTGCCTGTCTTGTCACTGCTGTGTCCCAGGGCCCAGCGCACAGCGGGTGCTCACTTGGAGAACGCTTGGGGCGTGAACTCAGCGCCAAGATCTGGAGGGTGAGAGGTCAGCAGGATGTGAGCCCCGAGACTGCGGATGGAGCCAACGGGGTGCCGGGGGCCCCGGGGGTGTGTGTGTGCAGAGGTGGCCGGTGTCCACACGGGGTTTCACGTGTTCTGGTGTGTAGTGCTCCGGCGGCCCTTCTCGAGCCCACAGATGTACACACGAGGCGTGGGCCTTAGAAATCGGCATGTTTCTGTAGTATTTACTGTTTTTGCACGGCACTCTCCTGTCCGCACAAGGATTCGGGTTCCTTTGCAAGTGCAAACAGGGCCGATGCCAGGGCAGGGCCCTGCTTCCCTTGCCTCCCATGGGCTCCACGGCTTCCTCCTGGGGGTGGCAGGCTGACTCGTCTCTCTGCTGCCCTCCCCAGAGGCCCTGCCCGAGCTGCCCCCGGGAGAGCCAGAGTTCCGCTGTCCTGAGCGCGTGATGGATCTAGGCCTGTCCGAGGACCACTTCGCCCGCCCTGTGGTAAGGTTCAGGGTCTGCGGGCGGGGAGGGGGACAAGGTGAGCCCCCAGAGAGCGAGGAGCCGGCCATGTCCACCTCAGCAGGGGCTCCTGGGCCTGGAATCTGAGGCCTATGTGACACCTGGCTCCCACCCACAAAACGAGTTTGCGGGCCTGTGGGGACGGGCTGGAACTGATGTTGGGAGCCTGGGCTGCTGTTCTGAGCGCCGTTCCCTCCCCTCCCGGGTCCTGTGAAGCAAATGTGAGAGTTAATTCCACCTGGGGTCCCAGGGAATCCTATAGTCATGCTGTAGGGTGAGGGAGAGGACGGGAGAGGGGAAGCCCCCTGCCCACACCCGCTGCCCACTCAGCTAGGCAGGGCCACTCTTGTCTGTGCTATATTTTGTTCCATGGAAATCTTGCTGTTTCTTGTTTTTTTTTTTTTGTTTGTTTGTTTGTTTTCTAATAAAAGGGCTCTAATAATTTTTTTTTAAAGTTTGAAAATCTTCCCGTTTTATGCAAACTATCTCCAACTTTTGAGAGAAACGTTATAGTAACATTCAAATATGATTCTTAAAAAATTCACCTGGAGACCCCAGTTCTCGTCTGCTGTTCATTTTTGTTGTTCATGTGGCCTTTAAGCTTTGCGCTTTGCTGCTGCAGGTACCTATTTCATTTATGTGCTTTGCATCTTTATTATACCATTTCTGAGCCCCTCCTATGGGCCACACACTGGTTTCCAAGAGAGGTGTCACCTCCTCTTTGCCCGGAGGCTCAGTGTACTGGGGGGAGGAGCACGGCTCCTGAGGGCAGTGACACTGCTTTCCTGGGGCAGGATCAGCCCCAGCTCTGAGCCCTGGCCTGTCTCCCTGCCCCTGAGTCTAGGGGCTTTGTTGGGCCCCGCCCCCGGTCCACCTGTGAGGTGCTGGGGCCAGGGGCGGGTGGGTGCCCGGGGTGTCTGTGAGCTTGGTGACCGAACCAGAGGCCACTTCCTCTCGTTGTCGACAGACGAGTGTCATTTCCCGGCTTTCCTCCAAGAGGAAGTTCTGTAGAAGTAAGCGAAATAGCATAGCCAGAAAAGCGATTGGATTTCTAAAAGAGGGAAGTTGTGTTTCAAAAAACATCCTGAATTAGGTCTCCAGAGGCCCGTGGGTGGACAGGTCCAGAGAGGGGCAGGTGGTGTGGTGCGGCTCCTGCCTCTGCTGCCCAGGTTCCCGGGCCTTGAGCAGGTCCTCGGCCACCTGGGCCACCTGGGCGAGCAGGGCCAGGGAGGTCTTCTCTGGGCCCAACTGCCTATGAGGCTGGGCCTGGCCAAAAAGGAGAGCACGCAGGGGGCATCTGACCGTCACTGTCCCCAAACCCGCCACCTCCTGCCTCCACCGAGCAGGGCCTGTTCCTGGCCTCTGACATCCAGCAGCTGCGGCAGGCCATCCAGGAGTGCAAGCAGGTGATCCTGGAGCTGCCGGAGCACTCGGAGAAGCAGAAGGACGCCGTGGTGAGGCTCATCCACCTCCGGCTGAAGCTCCAGGAGCTGAAGGTGGGTGCCGGCCGCCCCCCTCCAGGCAGCTGGAGCTGGGCTGGGGCCCGCACGCCCAGAGGCCGGGCCGCCTCTGGGGCAGCGGGGCTGAGGTTCCACCCTCCGCACCCGACTGGCTGAAGCTACCCAGGCAGGCGGGAGAGAGATGGGCCGCCACCCCAGGTGCAGCCTGTGTCTCTACTAGTCTGATGGTAATCACAGTCCTGAGTCATGTGTCCACCCACTGGAGCAAGTAGGTCAGTTAATCCCACCTTGAACCACGTGACCCAGAGCAGGGGGTGGTTTGCCGAAGGTGACAACAGAAGGGCTTATGGATCCTGGAAGCCAAACACCACAGGGGTCCATCATGTAGTCCTTGAGTCTGTGCCCTGTTTGGCTGGGGCCCCACCGCATCCCTGCACTGGTTCCTGAGTCCCTGGGAATATAGAAAGTGGAATGTTCATTAGAATATAGGTAAGGCTATGGCACGAGCTAAGACACCCCCAAATACAGTGGCTTAAAGGAATTGGTTGTGTAGTTTTACTCATGTGGAAATGTTGTAGGTGGCCCAGGGCCCATCTGGCAGCTCTTGGTATCGGAGACCTCAGATCCTCCTTTTTCGGTGCTCTGCCAGTCCCTGGCAAGTCCACGACAGCCCCCCACTGCCTCTGGGTCTGCACCCAGCCAGCAAAAACAGTGTGGGAAGGGCAGCGAAGGCCCTTTCACCCCTGCTTACGTGCCGCCGGGGCAGCACCTAGGTACAAAGGTAGTCTGTAATCTGGGTGGTCCCGGCCTGACCAATCACTGTGTTCTATTGTAAGGGAAGGGCTGTGGCACTGGGGTAAATTTCACAACCTCTGCTACACGTGGTTACCTGGGAGACGCAGTCAAGGGGCTCGTGTGACGGGAAAAGAGCTGCTGCCTGGCTCACCTGTGACCCCTCCCTGGCCCCCTCCCCAGGACCCCAGTGAGGATGAGCCCAACATCCGAGTCCTTCTCGAGCACCGATTCTACAAGGAGAAGAGCAAGAGTGTGAAGCAAACCTGTGACAAGTGTCACACCGTCATCTGGGGGCTCATTCAGACCTGGTACACCTGCACAGGTGGGCAGAGACCAGACTGCTCCTTCTGGCCTGGCACTCCAGGCCCCAGGGGAGGGGGAATTCTCTGCTGTGTTTTCGGTATTTACTGAGCCCTGTGGCGTGGGGGGGATGGGAGGTAGAGCAAGGGATGAAAGACCCAAATACCTGCCTTCACCAGGCTCACATCCACTAGCCATGCGTGGCTATTCGAATTTCAATTAATTAAAGTAAATAACTAGTTGCTCAGTGGTACCATGCACATTCCAAGTACACAATAGCCACATGAGGCTGGTGGCCACCCATTGGACAGTGCAGACAGGACGTTTCCATCATTGCAGAAAATTCCATTGGAGGTCCTGTTCTGGATGAAAAATCAAATAAATAAATGAAATGGTATGTTAGACAATGGTATGTTATGTAAGCAGCGACAAGGGGCTGCTCTGGGTGCCTTTTCACTTCCCCCCCGGGCAGAGTGAGGTTGCCACGTGTGTGAAAAAGAATAAGGAAAGGGACTAGTATGTGTTGGGGAGGGGGATGGGTGCTACGTTAGGGTGAAATGAAAAGGCGTCATGTGACACTTAATAAAAAACTTGGAGGTTGGGGGCAAACCAGGAGTATATCTAGGAAGGAACATTTCTTCAGGGGAGCTGTCTGTGCAAAGGCCCTGTGGTCAGTGTGTGTCCAGTGTCTTCGAGGAGAAGCAGAGAGCAGTGTGGCTGGAGCACTGTGTCAGGGAGGAGGCATGGTAGAGGTGGGCTCAGAGGTGGCTAGAGCCTTTTGCGTAAGTGCACTGGGGCCACGGGTGAGTGCAGGACATACTTAGGTTTTAACTCCGGCTGCTGAGCTGAGCGTGGCCTGAAGGAGGGAAAGTGATGGACTGTGACCAGGGTGGGGCATTCGGATGAGAAGGGGCCAAGTGCAGCCCTAGCTGAAGGACTGGGATGACGTCTCAGTAGGTGGAAAGATGGAGGCACTGAAACCTGAGCTGGGAAGACTGGGGTGGGATTGGTAAGGAAGAGCTGGATTCCACCCAGACAGCTTGGGTTTGAGCCCTTTACGCACCCAGATGGGAATGGCAGGTAGGCCCCTGGCCCTTTGAGTATGGAGTTGTGGGGAAAGGTCTGCACGTACCTTCAGGGCAAGACTTGGGTGGGGACTGAAGGGACCTTTGACATTTGGGAACCTGCCTTGGTGCCTGGAGAGGCTCTTGCGTTGGTCTGGGAATCGGAGTACAGGCCCCTGGGGGTCCCGGCAGCTGAAGGTCAGCCTGGGCCGCAGGGTGACCACCCTTCTAAGAGGCACGTTGTCGGGCCCCCAACCAGGGTGTTATTACCGCTGTCACAGCAAGTGTTTGAACCTCATCTCCAAGCCCTGCGTGCGGTCCAAAGTCAGCCACCAGGCCGAGTATGAGCTGAACATCTGCCCCGAGGCAGGGCTGGACAGCCAGGATTACCGCTGTGCTGAGTGCCGGGCACCCATCTCTCTGCGTGAGTGCCCCGGGGAGAGCAGGGCACAGGGCGGAGGGGAGCTGCCTGGGCCAGGAGCCCTGCCGACAGCTGTATGAGAAACTTGGGTGCGTGCGATGGCTAAGGGTAGCGTGACTCCGGGGCACGAGTCCTGCTCCGTTCCTGGGGGAGCACAAGGGGCTGCTCTGGGTGCCTTTTCACTTCCCACCCGGGCAGAGTGAGGTTGCCACGTGTGTCCCCTAGGAGTCCCTGCGGGGCTGGGCTGCACTCAGCCTCCCATGTGTGGCCCCATTGTCACAGAAAACCCACCTCGATGGGGAAATCCCGCAGCAGTCGCTCACAGGCTATGTATCGGGCCTTCTTCCCAGAAACATACTGCCTCTGGCAGTCGCCTGGCGGGAGTCCTACTATTGTCCCATTTTACTGGTGAGAAACAGGGAAGCAGGGAGGCCTAGAAGACGAGTCGGGTGTGGAAGGTGGAACCCTTGGCCCCGCTGGTTCTCGTCCTGTGTGCTGTGGGCGCAGCTGGGGGAGGGACCTCGCAGGTCTCCCAGACTTTGTAATGCTTTCCCTCTCCACAGGGGGTGTGCCCAGCGAGGCCCGGCAGTGCGACTACACCGGCCAGTACTACTGCAGCCACTGCCACTGGAACGACCTGGCCGTCATCCCAGCGCGTGTGGTGCACAACTGGGACTTCGAGCCGCGCAAGGTGGGCGGGGAGCGCAGCGAGGTGGAGCGAGGGGCACGGCCCTGGGGTACAGCTCCCGCTGGCTGGAGATTGGGTGGGGGAGGGGGCGTGGCCTGGGGCGTGGCGCCGGAAGTGTCGCGCCCCCCCCCCCCCCCCCCCCCGCCCCCGCAGGTGTCCCGCGGCAGCATGCGCTACCTGGCGCTGATGGTGTCGAGGCCCGTGCTCCGGCTCCGGGAGATCAACCCTCTGCTGTTCAACTATGTGGAAGAGCTGGTGGAGATCCGGGTGAGGCTGGGGAGGGGGCGGGCGTGGGGCTACCCTGCTCCCCCTGGGGTGTGGTGGATCGGAGAGATGCCGCCTGCTTAGCTGGGCCCCGCCCCTGTCCTTTAAGTTAAAGTCGCTAAAGCAACTGTCCAGCCACGATATGAAATACAACACAAGGATCAGAGGCAATCTGAATTTTTCTAGTAGCCACATTAGAAAAAAATAAGAAGCAGGTGAAGTTCATTTCAGTGATGTAGTTTATCTAACCCAACCTATCGGTGTACATTATGGAGATACACTGCACTGTTTCTCTTTCTTGCGCTAGTCTTTGCGTCCCAGTGTGTATTCTCCACTTAACCACGTCTGTGTGCTCAGGTGCTGGACGCACCTGAGAGTGGTGGGGGCCACTCTCTTTGCCATTCAGCAGGAGGCCGGGGTGGGGCACGGGCAGGTGAGGGTGCCTCAGGCTGGTGCTGAGAGGGGTGGGGCTTGAAGGGGAGCGGGCTGAGGCACGGCAGGCTGAGCTGCCGAGATCCCGGGCTGAGGAGGGGTTTGACTGGTCAGTCTCCATCGATGGAGGCAAGCTCAGATGCGCCTGAGGTGTGTGTGCACGTGTGGAGCTGGGCTCGGGGGAGAGACTGCGGACGAAGGAACCTCAGGGTCCTCCGGCCTGGCCGAGAAGCTGTGGCTTGAACTTGAGCTTGGCTGGAGCGCTCAGATCCGGGGCTGTGCTGGGGGACGGGAAGGTACCTCCTGTCCCCTACTGACCCAGAGCGTAAGGTGACATGAGTTCCTACAGAGCCAGAGCAGGGCCAGCCCCTCCCCCACAGACACACCAGGCACAGCCCATGCCCCCACCAGGGATGCCCACCGGCCCCTCTCGTCCACAGAAGCTGCGCCAGGATATCTTGCTCATGAAGCCGTATTTCATCACCTGCAGGGAGGCCATGGCGGCACGCCTGCTCCTGCAGGTCAGCCCGCCTGCCCCGGGGGTGGGGGGAGGGGATCTGTCGGGGAGGGCGGGGGGGGGGGGGGGAACAGACCAGGGCCGTGGGGGGATGGCTTGATGCCTTGCGTGTGTTGTGCTGTTAGCAGAAGGTCTCCACACTGTCACCGGGAACACTAGGTCTGCCGTAAACAAACAGGCATTGTACCCACAAAAACCTGCTCTGATTCCATCCCCGTGAGGGGCGCTGAGAGGAGCGGGTCTCATCCTGCAGCCTTCATGGGAGTCTCCATGGAGTGGACCAGGCACGGGCCAGCCCAGGAAGGGCTGACCACGAAACACTTTTCAAGGCTTACCTGTTTGTTCTACAAATACTCACTGGGTGCCTGCTGCAGGCAGACAGCGTCTGGGTCCTGGGGGGCAGGGAGCAGAGCAGTGCCCTTCGGGTGGGCAGAAAAGAAAAGTAGGAAGCAGCGTGGCGGGGGTTGGCGAGGTGTGTGGATGAGATACAGTGGGGAAGTGGGCCCAGCTGCAGCGCGAGGGCGCTGGCCCGCCACCGGGGTCACGCTGGCTGGGCCCGCAGCTCCAGCACCGGCAGCACTTCGTGGAGAGCGACGAGATGTACTCCGTGCAGGACCTGCTGGACGCGCGCACGGGCCGCCTGGGCTGCTCGCTGGCGGACACCCACACGCTGTTCGCCAAGCACATCAAGCTGGACTGCGAGGTGGGCCCCCCCGCGGGCCAGGTGGGGAGGGCGGGAGGGGGGCTCTGGTGGACGTGCCCCCCACCCTGGGAGCGGGCACTGACCATCCCGCCTCGCCACCAGCGGTGCCAGGCCAAGGGCTTTGTGTGTGAGCTCTGCAGAGAGGGTGACGTGCTCTTCCCCTTCGACAGCCACACGTCGGTGTGCGCCGACTGCTCCGCCGTCTTCCACAGGTTGGTGCTTGAGACCCTGACCCCCGACCCCTACGCTGACCCCCAACCCCCTCCGATAGACACGGGGAGAGGGAGGGAGGGAGACACTGGGGCTTGATCTTCGCCGCCGGGTTTCAGATCTCTTTGCCTTGATCCTGAGATGTGGACTTAGACCCTGATGGTGAGACTCAGCTGAAGTTCCGCTGGGAAGAAGCCCCCGTGGGCTGGGGAGGGGTGGGCAGCCCAGACCCCGCGGGTGCGCACGTATCCGGCTGGCTTCCCTCCTCCACCGGGACTGAGGTTTAGCTGAGGCCAGGGCTTCCTAAACTTCTTAGCTCATGTGATTTTTTTTTCAAACGTTCCCTAGACCACAAGAAATACCTAACATTTTTGTGTATTAAGTACTTAGGTTCAAACAACTTAAGCATTTATGTCCTAAAGACTTGTGGATGTTTGGAAGAAAGATATTTGAATTTGTTAAGCACAGTTACCAATAGGCGTGCGCCTGCTGGGCCCACACAGCTTCTCACACTGGGCTCAGATGGGACCCCGCCACCCGTTTCAGTCCACACTGGTTTTTCCTGGCACTTGATGTTCCTCAGAGCCACCGCCGACCTCATAGGTCTGCAGAGCTGGGATTGTGGTTGCAGTGACTATAGCAGAAGCTGTTGTTAAAACCATGAGCTCCCTCGAGCTAGCAGTTTGCATGGTGTCTGTCCTGTCAAATACCGCTATGCCCCCTTCAAACATTTAAACTGCCGTGGGGACCGTGTGCATCTCCACAGAGCCCTGAGTGGAGGCTCTGCACGGCAGTGGGGACAGGTCGGGGGTCACTGAGCTCTGAGCAGAACCCTCCCTGTCACAGGGCCACAGGCAATAGGTGTGGAGCCGTTAGGAAGGGCCCGCACACAGGGACAGGACAGCAGGCCTGGCAGGCACACCTGGGTGCATCCTTCTGCACTGACCCTTTGGGAGAAACTCTGCTTCAGTTTTCCCGTCCGTCTGGGGGGATACTGGGACCTGACTTAAGGAGCTTGTGAAGACTCGGTGGTAGATGTCTACGTGCAGGGAGCCATGTCCCTTCCCGGGCTGACCCTGTCTCCCTGCCCCCAGGGACTGCTACTACGACAATTCCACCACGTGCCCTAGGTGTGCCCGCCTTACCTTGCGGAAGCAGTCACTCTTCCAGGAGCCTGGTCCAGACGTGGACGCCTAGAGCAACGGAACCCCTCGTGGGCCTGTCTGGGGCCCGCCCTGCCAGTCGTTGCCGAAGTCAAGGTGTTTCTTGTGCTCTGGAGACCCTAGGCTACAGCCCCTGGACCTCTCCCCAGCACCTCGGGGACGATGGTAAGCTCTGGGGGATGACTGGCCTCGTGGGGCATCACAAGGACCATCATCCCCTAGCGCTTACCGGGACTTGGGGCAGCCACGCCTGGCTGTTTTCCGGGTGCTGTGTGGGCCAGGATGTGCACCGCCTCCCCGAACTGCAGAGCTTTAAGGGGAGGGGAGTGGGGGAGGGATTCTTCTCATCTCCCCTTGGCCAAGAGCCCCCCACACCCTTGGGACCAAGGCTGCTGGGCCTGGGCCACCCTGGAAATCCTGGAGGGCTTCCGGGGAGTGGCCGACAAGACTGAGGATGCCAGCTGCACACACTCAGCCTTGGCCTGAGTTTTATCTGCGGTGGATGGTTTGGGTTCTACGTGGAGGCTCCCTCCCCCAGCCCCTTGTCTCTCTGGGGACCTCTGGTTGTCCCTGGCTGGGGCTGTTCATAACTATCTCCCAAGGGCCCTGCCCCTGCCTCCCACCAGGGTTCTCTCTCTGGGTCCTCCTCTGGCGGGCCAGTCCAAGGGTTACTGGCTTTTTCTACACAACGTGGAAGGAAGGGGCCATCTAGCTGTCACCGCTGGGTGGACTGGCCGCCGCTCCTGCCTTGGCCCAGCCCAGCTTACCCTGGTGTTCCAAGCTGGGGGGCTGGGGGTCCCACCCAGAGAGGCTGCCCTGCTTCCAGGTGTGGAGCAGGGACTGTGCCCCCGGGGGAGGTCAGGGTTAGGTGAGAGGGCTGGTGACAGTAGGCCTGGGACCCAGTGTGCCGAGGAGCTGCGTCCTGCCACCACGGTGCCTGCCTGCAGAGGCCTCGGAGACTCCGACCGGGGGCCTTCTGTTTGGGGGCCTGAGGTCAGGCGCCGGAAATCTTTGCTCCAGCAGAGGGAGCCCGGGATGCAGGACTGACCCCCAGCTATCCAGTGGGGGAGCTGCGTTTGCTGGGACCCTTGGGAGACCCTGCCGTCCAGGGGAAGGCCCGTGGGAGGAGGACGTCTCAGGACACGGCTGCACAGTTCTGCCCTCCTCCCTGCCCTGGAGTGTGCTGACTATTGACGCACAGGTGGGCGGTGGGCAGGGGGTACAGCCACCGGGGCGTCCATCACCTTTGGGAAGCCCGAGCAGAGGCTCGGCCAGCAGAAAGGAAAGGCCAGCCTAGTTAGCTGGTGGGCCGATGTGGGCGGTGGGTAAAGACAGCGCCACCCCCTCCTCACCCCTCTGCACCCCAGGGAAGCCCTGTCCGGTGGCTTTAGGCGATCCCCTCCTTCTGTGCTGAGCACAGTGGGAGGCTGGCCCCCATCGGGACCCCTTTCTTCTCGGGGTTGAGCGGGGGTTAAAGGCTAAATGCCCTCTTCCTACACCCCAGACCTGCACACGTCTCACCGCAGCATCGCATTTCTGTCATAAGGATATTGGCTGTCCCCGAATTTACCATGTCATCAGCACGCTATTCCAGCTACTATCACTGTGTCCACAAGAAACGTTAGTAGCTGCCATTTGTTGGGCAAAGTTGGCTCTTTTTTTTTTTTTTTTTTTTAAACTACCCCCATTACCTCTGCCCCATCTCCCCCTTCTGGATGACAAATTCTTTAAGCAGAATCATGTGTGGGTCTTTCTGGGTCCAGCTCATGGCAGCAAGAACCCACCAAGGAACCAGTTAGCATGGGCAGGCCCTCCCAGGAGAGCTGTGTAATGGGCTGCAACCCCTGTCTCACTAAATCTGTGTTCTCCAGACCGTGGTGTGTGTGCTGAACTGGGGACAGGGCAGGGTTTGCTTGACATATGAATCAAACACAGGTTTAGCCACAGCCCACAGCCCTCCCCATCCAACGGGGTTGTCTGTAATCTGGGCATCGTGCCTAGGCCTCAGTGTGCTGACCCCTCTAAGAGGCACTAAAACACATCCCTGGTGGGGCTGTTTGGGTGCCAGGAAGCGCCAGGCACAGCCTGGCACACGGAGAATGCTCAGTGAGTAGAAGCTACGTCTTCTCTGCATAACCCTCCCGGTGGAAAGACTGTCTCGTTAATGCACTGTGAGTAGTGCAGGCCCCAGGTCCAGCTCCTGGGAGGCTCTCGCGTCTTCACAAGCTGGACCCACTGACAGGGCCCTTGGACTTCAGGAGAACCCTACACCCCCTCCCAAATTACATTCAAACCTCTGTGTATGTACATTGCTCTAGAGATATGAGCCCTGGTTTTGACCAGGATCTCAAAGAAAACATCAGGAATGTGCTTGAGAAGGTGCCTTTATCCAGCTACATCCAGACAGGCTGGGAGACAGCAGCCCTATGGCCGAGGAGACCTGAGAGCTCGATGGGGGCACAGGCAGAGGGTGGGGGAAAGGCGTGTGAGGGGGTCCGTGGGCCTGGTGCTGGCACCCCCAGCTTCAAACAGGTAAGGCTGCACGTGGGCATCACAGGACGCAGCCTCCACCCACCCCCTTCAGGTATGAAAGAGTACTTCCTTTTAACCTTTTAGTTTTGACAAATTTAGGTTTACAGAAGTGTTGCAGAAACACTCCCAGGTACCCATCTCCTGGATTCCATAAATGTTAACATCTCGCCCCATTTGCTTCATCCTTTGTCCATACTCTTGTGAACCGTGTGGCAGTTAAGGTGCCCCTTTGCCTCTAAGTAACTCGTGTGTTACTCCCAAACAAGGACGCTGCCTTCCACGGCTGCGGTGCGGTCATAACATCAGGAAGTTGACATTGATTTGGGAACATAAAACCTACAGCAAACCGTATTCAGATTTTGCCATTCAGTTGCCATGTCGTTTTAGCTTTTAATCTGGAAGGGTTCATGACACTGACATTGAAAAGCACAGGCTAGGGACGTCCCTGGTGGCGCAGTGGTTAAGAATCTGCCTGCCAATGCAGGGGACATGGGTTTGAGCCCTGGTCCGGGAAGCTCCCACATGCTGTGGAGCAACGAAGCCCATGCGCCACAACTACTGAGCCTGTGCTCTAGAGCCCGCGAGCCACAAGTACTGAGCCTGCGAGCCACAACTGCTGCTACTGTGGCAGCACAACAACTGAAGCCTGTGTGCCTAGAGCCCCTGCTCTGCAACAAGAGAAGCCACCGCAATAAGAAGCCCGCGTGCCACAAGGAAGAGGAGCCCCCGCTCACCACAACTAGAGAAAGCCCACGTGCAGCGATGAAGACCCAACGCAGTCAAATAAATTAATTAAAAAAAAAAAAAAAGGAAAAGCACAGGCTAATTATTCTGAAGACTTTCCTTCAGTGTGGGTTTTTCTGATTGGATTTGGGCTTTGCACTTTTGGTGGGATTTTCACAGAAGTGATGCTGTGTCTGTAGTGTGTCATCTGTCCTCCTCCTGGAGATGCTTTGGTCCCCCTGTCTCCTGTGTCCTTTTGACATGTTCCTGGCATTCTTTAGGCATTTGCTTCCTTTCCAGCGTAGCAAGGTATTCCAGGCTTATTCTGTAATTTCCCCAGTCCCAGCCCTGGAACCAGTCATGTTTCTGAGGAGCCCCAGAACCTTCTGGTGGAGCATGGCACTCAGGAAACAAGATGTGGTTGTTGGTTACACTCATGGCTGGGGTAGGAAATAGTAGCGCATGTCCATTTCCTTATTGGTCTATAAACATATTAAAAACCATGAGTTTACACTGATACTTCCAATTTCAAAACAACACAAGAGTCATTCTTCCCCTTTTTCATATTTGCAATTCCCTTGCTTGACAGTGAGACACCCGGCTCCATTATCCATAATATACTTATTTGCTCAATCCTAGAGTACACACAAAGCACCTTCGGCATTGCTCACCTATGCTGGTGAAAAACAAGGCTACTAACAAGCGTTTAATATTTGTTTAGATTCTTTTTTGTCTCTAGTCTGAGGGCATATAGTCAAAATAAGGTGTTTAAAATTTATTTGGGTGTTTCTCCCCCTTCGTTGTGGATACGCAATTCATGTGCAACACAGTTCCGTTCATATACTCCACTGTTTTATTTCCCTCCCCTTGTTTACTTTTGTTTGTGCAATATGTTAACATGGTTCCCCAATCAGAACTTCCCAAAAGGTACAAAAGTTACATTCCCCCCCCCATAACCAATCTCTTTAGTCTCCGGTTTCTCCTTCCTGTGTTTCTTTTCGTACAAGAGTAAGATACGTGTGTATTTTATTTTCCCTTCTTTCTTCCACAAAAGGTAGCACACCCTATTCTTGCACGTTGCTTTTTTTCAATTAATAATATATCCTGGAAACCACTCCACATCAGCTGAGTTCTTCCTTATTTTACTATTATGGTAGCTATCACCATTTACAACTGTCTTACATTCCACCGTGTGGAAGTGCCATTTTATATGTGACTATTTCACTCGAGACTCTTCAGGCTGTTCCGTAGCTCTTGCAGTTACAAACAAGGCTGCAACAAATAATCTGTGCACATATATTTTCTTTTGTTGTCAGTGTATCTTTAGGGTATAATCCTAAAAGTGGGATTGCTAAATCAAAAGAAATGTATTTTTCACTAGTGTTCAATGCCCCTCGGTAAGGGATGTGCAAACCTGCACTCTCACCAGCAATGAATGAGGGTGCCAGTAACGCCACAGCCACACCAAGAGAATGTGCAGTCACACTTTTTGATCACTGCCGATCTGAATGATGAGAAATGGTATCTGTATAGCTTTCATTTGCATTTCTCTTGAGGTCAAGCTTACGTTTCAGGATCTAGTTTACTTATTTATGAATTCTATGTTTTGCCCACTTTTCTATTGGATTTTTGGTATTCTCAATCTTTAACAGTCCTTCACTGATCAGGGATATTAGCCCATTATCTGTGAGAAATTTTCTTCCAGTGTGTCATCTGCCTTTGACCTTGTTTGTATTTTATCCTCATAGAAAAGTTTTGTTTTGTTACCTTTTCATATGGTTAAACCGATTAATCTTAAATTTCCTCTGGATTTTGAGTCCTAGAAAATCTTCCCAACACCCATGTCAAAGACATTCATCCATGTGTTTTGTGGTACTTGCATGGTTTCAATTTTTCCATTTAGATCCCTCATCTGTTTTATTCTTGTGTATGCTGTGAGTTATGAATTAACTATCTTTTGCCAAATTTTAACCAGCTGTCCTGCACTATTAAAAAAAAAAGCCTATCTGTATCTATTTCTGGACTTTCTATTGTATTCTACAGGTCTGAATACCTCCCTGATTCAATCAGAGAGGTTTTATAGTGTGCTTTAATGTCTCCTTTTGTTGTCAGTGTCTCCTTGTAGTTTGTTTTAAAAAACTTTTCCTGGATTTTCTTTCATTCAATCTTCTTAAAGCACATATTTAGGTAAAATTTTAATGCCAAAATTGATGCTCTTAAGTGTCAAAATGAAAATACCAGAAGCAGGGTTTCCAGGGATGTTAAACACCTGAAAGCAGAGGCTTGGCTGGGCCTCACCCAGGAGGTCACCCTGTCGCGTCTGGTCACGCACCGAGTCGCCTAGGAGAGCTGCCTTGAGCGCCACTCCTTCTCACTGTACAGGTCCCTGTAGCAGCTTATTGCATCGTTGATTGCTCTCGAAACTTTCAGGTTCCACGCATCATCAGGGCTGTTACTGGTAAGGACCTGCAAGCCGGCCTCGAAATGTGAGAAGGCTGCTGACAGCTCCCGTGTGGTTAGTTGGCGCAGGGCAGGTGCAGCCTCTTCACCCTCCTCCTCCTCTCCTGCCGGTTCCTGCTCCAGCTGCACCAGCTCCTCATTTGAGAGACCCTCCTCGTGGGACTGCAGCAGCTGGTCCACGTCAGCTTCTCCCACCTCTCCAAGGGCCACACTCTTGGCAAGGGTCACAATATTTTGTTGAAGCTGGGCAATGTTGTCTGTTTGGGAAACACTCTGGAACTGAACACATTCGGGCCAAATCTTCTTCCACACACTGTTCATTGTTGCTGCCCTGAGCTCCTCCCAAGCTATTGCAATGTTGTCCACGGCATCCATGATGCTGTACTTTCTCCAAAACTCCCTGATCTCAGCTGTATCGTCCCCATCTGTTGCTTCTAGGATGTGCTCAAAAGTCCTTCTCAGGTAATGAGCTTTGAAGGTAGAGGCCACACCTTGACCCATGGGCTGGATGGAGTCAGCTGTATTGTCATGAAGATATTCCACTCTTACATTATCAGACAGATCGCTCAAATTTACTGGGTGGCATGGTGCATTGTCTAAGATGAGCAGTGCTTTGTTGGTGAGATTATTTTGGGCACAGTATTTTTCAATGGCAGGGCAAAAAAAGTATGTGAACCACTCATGAAAGATGCTCCTGGTTGCCCAGGCCTTTTTATTGGAGCGCCAAATCACAGGCAAATTGGGCTTGGAGTACCCCTCCAGAGCCTTGGGGTTTTCTGAGTGGTACACCAATAAGGGCTTCAACTTAAAGTCCCCAGCTGCATTGCCGCCAAGCAGCAGCATCAAGCGATCTTTGGATGATTTAAACCCGGGCTCAGCTTTCTCTTCTACCGAAATAAACGTTCTTTCAGGCATTCTTTTCCAATAAAGCCCTGTCTCATCTACATTAAACACTTGCTGGGGGGTGTACTCACCTTCTTGGATGATGCTTTTCAGGATTTCTGGATATACATCCTCCTTACCAGGAGCCGCACTGCTCATCTTGAAGTGGGGCAAACAGTGGCGTTCCTTGAATCTCACAAACCACCCTTTACTTGCACTGAACTTTGCTGTTTGAGAGCGCTCCCCTTGTTCACGCTGTAAGTCATCAAACAAACTCTTAGCCTTCTCCTGAATAACGGTGACGCTCAGGGGCACGTTTCGCTGGCTCTGGTCCTCAAGCCACACACGCAACAACCGCTCCATCGTCTCCATGACTGCACTTCGGTGGCGAGTCAAACGGGAGGCTCTCAACGGAGTAGCTATTTGTGAACTCGCTTTGATTTTTTCTTTGTTATCTCGGATTGTCGCCACTGTAGAGACAGCAAGGCCTAAGGCCTTTGCGACCTGGCTGAGCTTTTCACCCACTTCAAACCGTCTTAACACTTCTAATTTCACGTCGAGGGTAATTGCCTTCCGTTCCCTTTTGGCACTCGGGATGGCCGTCGCATTTCGGGGCCTTTTCCCAGGCATCTTTGCCTCCGGAATGTACTAAAAGAACAGCAGTCCCAGGTGCGAGAAAGCCTGTGGTTATTCTATGCCCCCTTGCAGAACTTGGGGAAGAGAAAGTGGGGCTTCGAGGAGGCGCAGGCTGCCGTCCCTGGGGACGTGGAAGGGTCAGCACAGGCCGGCCCACGACACTGCCCAGTTCCAGGCCGGTTCATTCTGGGCTCCAGGGCGCCCAGCGTGGCCCTCTGGCGTCGATCAGAGCGTCCACTTCCCTGGACAGCACGCGTGGGTTTCCGTGACGCAGAAACAACTCCGTGAGCGGCAGTAGGCTGCACAGTACACGCAGCCCCAGTGCCGTGCTTCCTCCCGGAACCGGTTCCCAGCGCGGCGCCGGGACCACCAGGAGCCCCCGGGCTGGGCCTGGCGGGCCGGCGTTCGCTCTTGTGAGCCGCTTCCCATGGAGGACCCCGGAAATACCTGTCCTTGGAGACGCCGGATTTAAAATAAATCTAAAGGCGCTGGATGTCCCCTCAGCACCTCGCCCGCGTCGGTCACCGCGGGCCAGGGCGGCGCGCAGGTTGAGATCCGCGTCAGGCCGTAGAGTAGACACCTAAGGAGAGGTCCCCGCGTCATCGCCTTGGCCTCACCGCGCATGCGTCAGGCACCCGGAGGTCGGCTGGGGGTGTGGCGCCCTATGACCTATTCGCCGCTGAACTGGATGTTGCAGTGGCTGGTGGCGGCGGCCGGCAGCAGGGCGGTGGCCGTGCCGCTCGCCGTGCTGTGGGGATGTGGCGGTGGCCCACGAAGCGGCAGGACGGCTGGGGCAGGCGTGAGGGCCCTCGGAACCGCCCAGCAGGTGAGCGGGGAGGCGTTGCCCTCCGGTTCTGGGCGGCAGGGGCGGTGGCTGCGCTCGACGCGCGGTGACGCCATCCGGCTGCGCCGGCCGTCGCGGGGTCCGGGTGTGGGAACCGGGACACCGAGTAGCGGGGGTGCGGCGGCGGCTACCACATCCCCCGGCCAGCGCGGGGGAGCGGGGCGCGGGAACCGGGTGCGGGAACCCGGGCACCGAGAGGCGGAGGCGCGGCGGCGGCGACCACACCCGCGGCCGGCTGGCCCCGGGGCTCCAGCCCATCCCCGCGGCTGAGCAGGCTGACGCTCGCCCGAACCGGTCTCCGTCTGTCCTCCGAGCCCCCGCCCTTTTCTTCGAAAGTTCCCGCTGCCTCTCAGCGCCCTGCCCACTGCCCGCGCGTCCTCATTCCGCTCTCCCAAGAGCCGCGTGCAGCGAATTGCGTTCAGGCCTCGCTCCGCTGAGAACCTACCGTGTCTCCTCGGGCGCCCGCTCCGACCGCGAGGTGGTTTCCTCCTGGGCTCAGCGGTGATATGACTTCTGCACTATCTCGCAGGGTTGCTCTCCGTTATGATGACGGACGTGAAAGAGTTTTGTCAAGTGTTATGTGGTTTTTATTCGAACAGCATTCGTCGAGTCCAGTTCTACCACTCTAATCATAACTAACATTTTTTGAGGGCTTTATGGGGACTGTCTCCTTTAAGTCTTATTATAGCCGTCCTTTAGGTAGGAGCTGCTCTAACTCTATTTTATAGGCGAGGAAACGTAAGGCCACAACTGGTCAGCATCTTCGCTTTTAGATACTCCTGTATTGTACGCCTTCCCGTGGGTTAGATACTCTGAAATACACCATATTTTAAGGTTTGTTTTTGTACATCCCAGGGAGCAGTGATCACATTGAATTCTTTTCTGAGAGACTAATGTGGAGCCTCCGGATTTTGATTGGAGAAAGTTATCTTGGTTTTCAGACAGTATTGAAAGACAGAGAAGGGTTCCATGGGTTCATTTTCTGTCCTGTCTTCAGGAGTGAACTTTTCCCTCTCACCTCTGTTCATTTCGGAGCTGGTGCACGTCAGTTTCAGGTTGTTTCCGCAATATCAGTGAAAGCAGAGCCTTTCACCTGTGGCCACGTGGCACTCAGCATTGCAGGGGGCTGTTCTAGTTGTTAACCGGGTGGAAGGCAGTAATTGACGGGGTGCAGCACAGGTGTGTCATGAATTCCATGGACCTCAGTGGCTTTAGTTATGAAGGGAGGAAGTTGCATGATCTTTGGGTTCCTTCCCAGGCTGAGCTGTTCTGTTCATCTGTGGAGTCTGCTAGCCAGGGCATGTCACAGGGAACAGGACAGGCAAGGGCTTTGCCCCATGAGCTGCTCTCCTTTGAGGGCTTGGTGACTTGTAGGCTGAGGGGGGCATGTGAAGGCTGGAGATGAAGTAGCAGACTGCTTTATAGTTAAAAGATGTGCCCTTTTAACTATAGTCAGCACTCCTCAAGGGGAAGCTTATGTTCTGGAAGTTTCTATGAGTTATTTTTTCACTCAGTGAGCTTCCTACATTGTTCCTGCCACACAAGACAACAAATGTGTCGGTAGCATGTTAGGCGGTTATATGAGGTATGAAGGAAGAGGAAGCAGAACAAAGGAAGTAGGAAACGAAGAGAAGGGGTGGAGGAGGGTAAATGTCACGTTATCTTAGGCGGGGTAATCGACTTCTGAAGGAAGTGAGGATTGAGCTGCGGGCAGATTCACAGGTGCCTGGTGGGGCTGCACCTGTGTGCCAGGGTCACCTGATTTGTGATCTTACAAAGAAAGGACCGTGGTACTTTGCTTGTTAAAGGGAGACTGTGGTATGCACAGCTTCACGTGTTGGCTTTGCATATCCAAACACCAAGAATGGATGGTAGACCCCTGTCTTTGAGAGCTGCATCTGACCTAATGTGGTCCCCTAACCAAATCAGAAAAAGACTAAATTATAAATTAAAATAAAGGAATTGGATATTTTCTCAAGTTTTGGAGGCCTGAAGATCATACTTTGTCCTTCTAGGGCTGGAGGCCGCCTGACAGAGAGACTGGGCGCCAGAATCCTTGCCACACACCTCCAGCTCCCAGTGACCTTACCTCAGGCGCTCACCAGCCTCTCTGAACTTCTGCGTTCCCACCCCGCAGGGGGATGGCAGCACCTGCTTCCTCAGGGTGGGCACTGAAGAGCGGAGGAGGTGACCGAAGCGCCTGACACCCAACCAGGGCCCAGGACCACCACCTTCTCTGCGCCTTTACCTAGACTTCCCCTCACAGTGACAGCCTTTGTGACATCAGGTTCTGGTCCCCTTGTGCGCGGTGACTTGCGACGGTGGGGAGGTGGCATTCATGGCGCAGAGGCTCCAGGAGCCTCATCACTGTTAACCGCCATGTCTCCTTCCTGAGCCTCCCTGTTTGGAGTTTTCCCTGATTTTAGTATCTTTCTCATAGCTTACCTTACTTTTTAGTGCTCTGTGGCCTTTGATAGGGATGTGTGAATAATTTGGCTTATGAGCAAATTAATAATCACTAGGGAATGAGTTTGCTTTGGGGAATAGCCTGCCTCACCATGAAAGATGGCACGACTGAAATAACGCAAGTGTCGTCACCTGTGGATCCAGTTTCATTGTAACAAAATATTGGGAACAACCCAAATCTTTGGTTAGGTTGGGGGTTTTTTTGAATACAGTTAGTAGTAGGTTAGTGAGTGTGCTTAGAGCTTGTTTTTTAGTATGGTGGCTTTTACTGTGCTCGTTTTTGCTGTAATGGCTTTTGACCTGTGATAGTGAAAAACCGAAATTGTCTCTAGTTCTGTCCTTAATTGATGTTAAGTATCGTTAGCAGCTTATGGTAAAAACTGTTGTTTTCCTCTTTGAGAACTATAGAAAATACAACGTCTAGGAAAAACATTTGCTTTCCTGACAAAAATACTAACCTGTGGCTGATCAAAGATAAATCATAATACTCTTTGCTTTTTAGATTATTGATTTTAATGTTAGAATAATGTTTGGTTTTGAGGCTGTAAAAATTTCAGGGACTAAAATTGCCTCAGGCAGGAAGTGATTAGTTTTGTTTTGTTTTTTGACAGCTGTAGCTATAAAAATTCTTCATGGGGCTTCTCTGGTGGCGCAGTGGTTAAGAATCCGCCTGCCAGTGCAGGGGACACGGGTTCGAGCCCTGGTCCGGGAAGATCCCACATGCCGCGGAGGAAGTAACTCTGTGCGCCACAACTACTGAGCCTGTGCTCTAGAGCCCCGTGCTCCACAACAAGAGAAGCCACCGCAATGAGGAGCCCGTGCACCGCAACAAAGAATAGCCCCACTCGCTGCAACTAGAGAAAGCCCGAGTGCAGCAACGAAGACCCAACGCAGCCAAAAATAAAAAATAAATAAATTAAAAAAAAATTCTTCGTATACCTCTGCATTGCATTTAGTTTCTTCTTCTCCTGTTTGAATCATATTTTTAATGAGATAAAGCAGATAAAGCCCTTAGGTTTACACCCCAGCCCAAATCCTGGTCCCTTTGCGCCTGTAACGGCCGCTGTGAGAAGATGCCCCATCGGATTGCAGAGGAAGCTAATTCTCTTTCCCGTTTCAGTGCCTCCTGGGAATCTGCTTTCAGCAGTTGGCTCTGTGGAAGAGACAGACGTCAGTTTCCCAGTGGCTGTGTTCAAAACCACCCAAAGGTACCTGTCTTTCTCTTACCATCGTTGGCAGCATAAGGTCACAGGAACCGAGGCGAGTGTGGCTTCCTTGGTGTCCTGCATCATGGGGAGTGGGGACAGGGCACATGATGGCTCAGGAGGCCCGGACCTCTCGTTTTCTGGCTTCCATATTCAGTCACACTTAGCTCTCCCCATTTCTGGGTTACCTGCCCCACGTCTTTACAGTTTTGATCTATCGATGTAGGTGGTGAAAGAGAAACTCTTCCAGTAGGAAGTTGCTGCTGGGTGAATCTTTGGCGATGCATGGGAACAAACCTTTGTTTCTGCACATCTGAGGGCCAAGCTGAGTCTCACGTTTGGAAAGCAGAACAGAGATCTCGTGTAGACTGCAGTTAGTTTGGGGCACGTGTGCCCCCGGGGGCGGGCTGTGGGCTGTGCTCAACGCTTCTCGGGAGACCCTGTGTGCAGTGCAGAGCAGAAGGCAGTTAGGACGTGGCGGCGCATGCTGGTCTCACCAAGCTGAAGTCAGGAAGAAAACCCGCTTCTCCCTTACTCTTCCTCTCCTGGGTTGACAGTATGGCTGCTTTTGTGAGTGTGGTGTGTGCTCTTAAAGCACCAGAACCTCATCATTTTGTCCCAGTGGGTTTGAGAAGTTCTTTAAGAGGAGTAGAAGAAACACAGACTTAGAAAACCAACAGCTCCAAAGCAAAAACGAAAACGAAAACAAAATGGTAAAAGGGACATTTGACAAATCAGATTGTCAAAATTGTACGTTTGAGAATTTTTTAATTCTTTAATTAAGTTAAGTAATTAATTTATTTTTGGACACACGTGCAGCATGTGGGATCCTAGTTCCCCGACCACGGATTGAACCCTTGCCCCCTGCAGTGGAAGCACAGCGTCCTAACCACTGGACCGCCGGGGAATTCCCCACTGGAGGATTTTTTTTTTTTTTTTTTGCGGTACGCGGGCCTCTCACTGCCGTGGCCTCTCCCGCCGCGGAGCACAGACTCCGGACGCGCAGGCTCAGCGGCCATGGCCCACGGGCCCAGCCGCTCCACGGCACGCGGGATCCTCCCAGACCGGGGCACGATCCCGTGTCCCCTGCATCGCCAGGCGGACCCTCAACCACTGCGCCACCAGGGAAGTCCAGGATTTTTTTTTTTAAGCGTTCATTGATTTTGAGTCAGTCTGGGGAGGTGAGCGGCCAGTGGCCTGTGCGTGGGTGGGCCTGGTATTTCCTTCCCTTCACTCACTTGTTGACGTGGCCTCCCTCCCTCCCTTTGTCTTCAGGGCTCAGCACCTCCATAGCTTGTGTGGATCTGAAGCCTCGACAAATCTGTTTGTGAAGTTACAGCGTAGTTTGGTGATGTGGGTGGGTGAAGTGAATATTCAGTGGGTGTGTTTCTCCTGGGAAATGTCTCCTGCTCGGGTAGCCAGGAGCAAGAAGTGGAGCGGGGCCCATGAAAGCTCGTTGGGAGGAGTGCTTACATGATTCGCTACAAACGTCAGACTTCTTTGAAGGCTCGTGTTTTGTCCTTAATGTTTATGCACATCTTCCCTCTATCCTATAATATGTCTGGCTGTTCCTGGGATCATTCTGGCCTTCCGGCTTCCATGGCTTTGCGTTGGGCTTGCTGCAGTGGGGCCGTGTACGTCGTGGGGCAGCTCGGGCTTTTAGCCTAGAACTTGTGTGAATGTTGTGCTCAGGCCCTGCATCTGCTGTTGTTGGCTGGCTGTGGATGGATTGCCTAGGGGAGAAAGTGATTTCTGTCGCAAGCCTCTGTGTGCCCACCTTTTCTTTACTCAGGGGAATTTTTTTTTTTTTTTTAATATTTATTTGGCTCTTAGTTGCGGCACGCGGGATCGTCATCGCCGTGTGCTGGATCTTTCTTAGTTATGGCACTCGGGCTCCTTAGTTGCGGCACGTGAGCTCTTAGTTGTGGCATGTGGGATCTAGTTCCATGACCAGGGATCGAACCCGGGACCCCTGCATTGGGAGTGCGGAGTGTTAGCCACTCGACCACCAGGGAAGTCCTAGCAATCTTCATTTTAAAACAGCATTGTTTTTTTTCCTGGTTACAGATGTAATACATGCTTGCTGCAGAAAAATTTGGGGAAATAAATAAAAGTATAAAGAAAGAAATCACCATCTGCTAACTCAGGCTGGCCTTTTTTTTTGATCCTCCTGGCCAGTCTGAAAGCGGAGCTGCTCACTCTTTTATACCCTCTGTCTGACTGCCCCGTTGCACACCCCGGCAGTGGTGCACCGCGCTGGGGGAAGTGTGAGGGGTCAGCTGGGCAGGGGTCCCGCGGGGCAGGGAGGATGCGCCATGCCTTCGCCTCCATGAACCTGAGAGCTGGCGGGGCCTGGCTGGCTGGGGCTCCACGTGCTGGCGGAGAAGCCAGGGCGGGCAGTCACCTGGAGTCCTGTTTGCCGTGGTTTCAGCTGTGTTACAGGCGTGTGCAGGAGTCGGGTGGTGGTGAGGTTCCACACTCAGGGTCGTGTCCTCGCCGTGCAATCCTCAGTCTTCCCGTTGTTTCCAGGAGGAGCTGTGGTGTTTCCAGTGGTTATGGTGGTGTTGACAGCAGGCCATGTCTGCAGCTCCCCAGAGGGCTTGTGCCTTCTGGGCAGCGGGCTGTTTAGGCAACAGCAGCTAGCAGGCCTTGGCGCTGCACTTTCATTCTCGTCGGCACTGTTTTCATGTGGTGCCTGCTGTCCGACCAGGGATTGAACCTGGAAAGCCCAGAATCCTAACCATTAGGCCACCAGGGAACTTCCCTCCTTTAGGATTTTTTTTTTTTTCTTTCTTTTTTGCGGTACGCAGGCCTCTCACTGCTGTGGCCTCTCCCGCTGTGGAGCACAGGCTCTGGACGCGCAGGCTCAGCGGCCATGGCTCACGGGCCCAGCTGCGCCGCGGCATGTGGGATCTTCCCGGACCGGGGCATGAACCCGTGTCCCCTGCATCGGCAGGCGGACTCTCAACCACTGCGCCACCAGGGAAGCCCTCCTTTGGGATTTTTAAAGCCAGTTTGGAGGCTTAGTGCTCAGATGTGCCACATTTTAATCCCTCTTCTTGCATTGGTTCCTGTTTATTAAAATAATCCCAGGCTAAAATTGTCCATATTAGTAGGAAACAAAACCAAGACCTGTCCTGCGGAGTGTGAGCTGCCCTCGGAGAGAGGTGCAGCCCGTGTGTGTGAGGCTTGTCTGAGGAAGAGGCCCAGGGTTGCTATGCCGTGTCCTGCCTGGGACCTCAGCTCTTCTGACTGCTCGTCTCTTTTCTAGGTGGACCGGCTGGAAGTCGTGAACAAACAGTTTGTGCGTGTTATTACTGCCCCTGGGACATCGTCTGAGGTGAGGGCTGGGTTCAAGGCCGGTGTCCTAGACGTAGGTTTTGGTTTTAGCGTAAGGTGTAGTTTTCTGGGAATTCCCTCATGGTCCAGTGGTTAGGACTCTGAGCTTTCACTGCCAAGGGCGCAGGTTCAATCCCTGGTCGGGGAACTAAGATCCCGCAAGCCTCGTGGCCAAAAAATAGGTATAGTTTTCTCTTTTTTTAGAGAAATGCCTTCCCTGGTTTCACTTTCCAGCACCCACTTGTGCTCGTTTGTTTTGGTGACACGACAGGAACAGTCTTCCAAGTAGCGCAGGACCCTCATAAAGCTATAACTGCTTCAGTTTTGCCGAGTAACACGTGCCAGCTGCCAGCTGAGATCTGGAAGGGGGAAGAATAACATGACGGAGGGAGGCGACGTCAGCTGTCGATGGGCATTTATACTTCGACCTCAGACCTAAGCCTGTGGTTTGGGGCCAGGACAGGTGGCCTGTCAGAGCTGCTCCGGGCTTTGCTGGGAGAGGCGCTGGGGAGGGGCGGCGGCTGTGGGGGGCACCCCCTACGGCGCCTGGCGCCTTGGTCTCTGCAGAAGTTTGTGTGGTTCAACATCGGCAGCGTGCACACCTTGGAGCGCAACCTGGAGACCGCCCACTGGGAGCTGGGCATCGAGCTCCCGGAGCAGACGGCCGTGGTCTACACCACCGAGAGCGATGGGTGAGTGGGCGCAGCTGGGCCCGGTACTGGCCACGCAGCACTTCCTGCTGTACCCGCTCAGGCGTGTTACAGGCGTTCTCCGATAGTCACGGTGTCTGTGGTGGAAGATAAATTTGTTGGCTCTGTTTTTATTGAGGAAAGAATTGATCGGGGAAATGTTTAGCTAGGCAGCCTGAGGACTGTGCAGTGGGCCGGGAAGGGCTCAGCTGTGGGGAGGCTGTGCTGGGTCTGGAGGGGTTCTGAGGGAGGGGCCGCAGCTGCCCTGCCCGCCCCACAGGTGAAATCGAGCAGGTAGGTGTGCGTGGCTGGGGGAAGCTGCATATACAGGTTGGCACATTAAAAAACAAACTGTTGGGGCTTCCCTGGTGGCGCAGTGGTTGAGAGTCCGCCTGCCGATGCAGGGGACACGGGTTCGTGCCCCGGTCCGGGAAGATCCCACATGCCGCGGAGCCGCTGGGCCCGTGAGCCATGGCCGCTGAGCCTGCGCGTCCAGAGCCTGTGCTCCGCAACAGGAGAGGCCACAACAGTGAGGGGCCCGCGTACCGCAAAAAACACACACAAAAAACTGTTCCCTTTTGTGTAGCAAAACCAAGTTCTGGAGCCGTCCACTGTTCATGGCCTGGAGGCAGTGTTTCTGCCTTGTCTCTCAAGGGAATGTGACAGATGGTTTTCTTGGACTTTCTAGATCTTTCTTGCGAAGCCTGGTGCCCACCTTTCTCCTGACCGGAATCCTCCTCTGTGTCGCGAGGTGGGGCCCGATGGGGCCTGGGTGTGGCAGGAGAGGAGGGGGCCTCTTTACCGTTGGCGAGACCACAGCCAAGATCATGAAGAACAACATCGGCGTGCGCTTTGCAGACGTGGCTGGTTGCGAAGAAGCCAAGTTGGAGATCATGGAGTTTGTGAATTTCCTGAAGAATCCCAAGCAGTATCAGGACCTCGGGGCCAAAATTCCAAAGGTACTGATTTGAGAAAACATGATGCTCTGAGCTTCACCCTGGTTCATTGTGGACAGAGCTGGGACAGTGTAGCTTTTGGTAATGATACTGTGTCTTATTAATCACAGTGGGGAGTGGAAATCGCATTTGCAGAGTAGTGAAGTGAAAATCCTCTTATCTGATCAGCTGTTTTAAACTATAAAACTGGAATCATAGGGACAGTGCACGCCCACCTGGAGTGTGTTTATTTCACCTTCAAGTGCAAACATACGTCTTTGTTGGTGTGGTGTCTCGTTTAGAGCACAGGCCTTCCTTTGAGTTTGGCCCCAGTGATCAAATTCTCTGTTAAATATCTTGCACAAAGCACTTAACGTCTATAGTTTTGTTTCTTTAAAGTGAACTGAGGACATAGAAGCAATCTGAGTGCAGGATCCTATATTTTTATGACTTTTTCTTACTCTTTCAGTTTTCTGTCCATTCAATTTGACAGCATTTTTCTTTAACAGTTTGCCTTTATTACTTTATTATCTAAAGCCTTCAACTTTGTTTTTGAAAAAACAACTTTCTTTACCATTACTTATTATCAAAGTATATAATTAAAATAAGTACATGGAATTCCCTGGCGGTCTAGTGGTTAGGACTTGGGGCTTACCTTGCCATGGCCCGGGTTCAATCCCTGGTTGGGAAACTAAGATTCTGCAAGCAGTGTAGTGTGGCCAAAAAAAAAAAAAAAAAAAAAAATCAAGTACAACTCTCGTAAATGGGTCTGGGATCAGATGCAGCTGCCTCTCGGGAAGCCCACGAGCAAGTAGTGGGACAGGTGTGCGGTGTGGATGCAGGTTGGGGTGCTGTGCAGAGGAAGTGGAGCTACGGTGATTCTGGCCACTCCGTCTACTTGGGGGTGCCTCTGGGCATCGACCTTTTGAGGGCCTGGCTGAAGCTGTGAGTCCTTTTCCCAGAAAGGTTTGCGTCTCACACAGAATAGATTCACAGACCGCTCGAGGCGTCCCTGGGCCCCGGACCAGGCTCCGAGCTCTCGGGTGGGTGGTGCTCACCACACTGACCTTCCTGGTGGCCCCATGCTTCCCCCAGCATGCCCTGAACAACAGGAGAGCATGACTGACCGCTGGGGCTTTGTGGGCAGGAGGTCTGTGCTTCTGTCTGACCACCTGGTGAGAGCTGGTTGGAAAGCCGGGTGTGGGGGGCACAGAAGGTGCCCTGCCTTGAGGAGACCCTCTGCAAATCCGCATCCACGTTCACGGGGACGTGGGGCCCTGAGGCCTTGGGGTTTTGAGTTTTGTGGCTCCCTCCTCCCTCCCTTTATATATTTTAGTTTTGTCCTTAAAGACTTAAAAAAACAACCTTAGAGTCTCCTTTGAAATAAGTAGATATTAACCCACACCCTCGACTAGAAATGGAGCAATAGGAGCCCTGTTTAAATCTCTCCTCGATTTTCACGTGTAATGGTAACCCCGAAAGGAGCACTGAGGTGTGTTTCTGGGGCGTGAATTATGAATTTCAACCTTAAGTAAGCGTAGAAAAAGGCAGGTTGTCGATCAGGAAGCACAGGTGCCAGTGACCACACACAGGTGCCACCTTCACAGCTGCCGGTGGACGAGCTGGACAGAATCATGTGACCAGGTCTGGGGAGTGGGCTCTTGTTCGTTCTGGTGTGAGTTGGTGTGTTTCGTAGGGCAGTTTGGCAAAGACCGTTAAACATCAGACCGCGAGATCCAGCGAGCCCTGCCCTGGGAGCGTTGCCTGAAGAGACAACCTGCTCGGCTGGACTGGGGGTGTGGGGGGCTTTCCCACATCTGCAGCGTTTGAACATTTCATGGTGAACATGCGTTCATTTTACAAGCAGGAAGTATCACACCGAAAGCAAACCTTAGCCGACCTGCGTGGAGCAGGCCTAGAAAACGCCTGTTCAGTAGAACGTGACTGTCTCCTCAGCTCCGTCTGTGCCCTTTCAGAACCAGGCATTGCCTTTCTGTTTCAGGGAGCCATGCTCACTGGTCCTCCTGGTACCGGCAAAACGCTTCTCGCCAAGGCAACTGCAGGGGAGGCCAGTGTGCCCTTCATCACCGTGAACGGGTCCGAGTTCCTGGAAATGTTTGTCGGCGTCGGTCCAGCTCGGGTAGGTGGATGCGCCCTTGTCCTTGCCCTGGGCTTCGTGTGGGACCCTGGCAACAGGCGCAGAGCACAGATGTGCAGGGGGACCCGGGCGGGCAGGCAGAGCAGCTGAGATGAGAGTCGAGTGCCAGAGGCGAGGGCTTAGCTTGGTGAGCTCTTTAGTCCTGTGTTGGCACCAGTGGCAAAGCAGACCCTGCGTGGACTCCTGTTTCACGTCCGTGACGTGTATGCAATGGCCCGAAAAAATGCTCCCTGTGTCTTGTTCATTGAGGAGATTGACGCGATGGGCAGGAATTGCGGCCGTGGGCACTTTGGGGGCCAGAGCGAGCAGGAGAACCCCTGAACCAGCTGCTCGTGGAGCTAGACGGTGAGCGGCTGCACGACCGTCCCCCAGGCCTTCCTCTGTGCGGGACCTCCCCGGGCGAGAACCCCTGCTTGCTGTGTTTTGAGGAAGGCTGTTTTCGGCACACACAGTGGAGGAAGCTGCCCTCAGAGCTCAGCGCAGGACGGGGCCAACACCCAGGCTCCTTCCACGTTGGCCTCTGACCCGGGCCGCCTCCTGCCCAGAACCCCTCTCCGCTCTCCCCCCTGGGGACCACTGCTCGGGGAGGTCCCAGCTCCGCGTGACAGCCCGGCAGCCCTGCCGAAGCTTCGCGGGAAGCGTCTAGGCGTTCTTACTAGTTTCCAAATTTGGAGAAGCTTTTGTTGGACCTTTGGCAGGTCTTGTCCTCGCTTTGGCTTTGGAGCTGTGTTGGGGTCCCCGACATGATCCCGGGTTTGGTGATTCGCCGGGAGGACTCCATGTTTAGTTGGATTCAGGACCACGGTTGAGTGGGGAGCAGGTGCCTGGTGGCCAGGGAAGCTGGTCACAGCCTCTGGAGCCCTGGAGTCGCAGGATGCAGCTACTTCCGTGGCAGCGGGCTGGGTGACACTCGGGAGTGGGGTTTCCCCTGGGGGCTGGTCACGTGGCAGCCTCTGCCCAGCACGTGCTACGATCCCAGACTCCCAGGAGGAAGGCAGGTGCTTCGCAGAAACCACATGTCTGCACGCACAGTTGAAGCGCAGGGAGCCCCTCTTATCAGGGAGCGGTCCTGAATCCCAGGTCCCAGAGGTGGCCGAGGGCCCCTGTGAGCAGGCCTTTCTGCAGGTGAGTGCTGGGTGAGCTCAGGCCCTCGCCGCCCCGCCTGCCTTCTAGTCAGGCTCCCTGAGCCCAGCAAGCCGTCCAGGGCCTGGGTGGAGGGAGGTCTCTGCAGCGGCCCAGGGCCCCGACGGTGGAGGCTCTGCCCGGCCCCTGCAGCTCGCCGCGTGGTGTCAGAGGCTGGCCGTAATAGACCAGTAATGAATTAGGATGGGCGTCCGTGGCGTGAGGAACGTCTGGTTACCCACCAGTGCACGTGCGTCTCAGTCAGCATTGGGGGCCGCGGGGACCAGAGCCACTGGTTGCTTCCTGAGACGGGTCAGAGCTAGCCCTGGGCGTGAGTGTCCGCCCCACACTGAGCGGCTTGTGCAGTGGGCTGCGGGCCCGCAGGAGAAGCAGGCCCAGCGTGGGTCTTCCGGGGTGGGTGGCAGGGGTCCCGGGAAGACGGGGCCAGCTGCGCAGGGGAGGAGCCCTGGGAAGAGGAGAGACTCCTGCTGCCTGGGCCCCCTCCTTGGGCTCACCTGCTTCTCTCATGTCCAGGGTTCAGCTCTACCATGAGCGTCATGGTGCTGGCGGGCACCAACCGCCCCGACATCCTTGACCTGGCCCTGACGCGGCCCGGCCGGTTTGACCGTCAGATTTACATTGGTGAGTGTGCTGGTTGCCTGGGTGCTGAGGCTTGGCTTTTCCTTCCTTTGGGTTAAAAGTTGGGTTAGATCTTTAGCTGTGTATTTGGAGGAGATTTTGATCGGGGTCCTAAAGCCGTTAATACAGTGTTGTGAAAACGGTGGAGGTGCGTGGGTGCCCCCCACTTTGGGAAGAACAGGTGTACTTGGGGCTGGGGGAAGGTCACTGCAGTCCATGCAGGTGGGAGCGAGGTGACAGACTTGGATCCTTCAGCTTTTACTTTTTGTGCGCCGTTAGCGAGAGCAGCATTCACCCTGGCCCTTTCCACTGGTGAGGAGATCCTGGGAATTTAGGACTTGAGTCCTGCACGGACACCCTGCTGCCAGGGCAGCCAGAGTTTTGCTTGTGGTTGGGTCCCTGTCCTGGGATGGATTTGCGTGGGCCAGAGGCTCCACGGTCAGGAAGTTCTTTGATGTGTTGAAGAGCTGAACGTACGTGACCTGTGGGTCGTTTCTGCCGCGGGGCGCTCCCTGGCCCGGGTCGGACAGCCAAGTGTGCAGCACAGACACGCAGGGGAGGGCCCTTGCAGTGAAGTGGCTGCAGGTGGCCCCGCCCTGGCCCTCAGTGCCTCTCTCTCTGTTAGGCCCCCCTGACATCAAAGGCAGGTCGTCCATCTTCAGGGTCCACCTGCGTCCACTCAAGTTGGACGAGAGCCTCAGTGAGGACGCCCTGGCGAGGAAGCTTGCTTGCGGCCCTCACTCCAGGCTTCACAGGTGAGTGTGGCCAGGTGGGCCGTGCGGGTCTGGACGTGTCGTCGGTGGGTGGTATCTGGTTGTGCCACTTGGTCCTGGCATGTGCTACCCTTGTCTTTAGAACTTTTGAGTCTGATGGACGTATCGGAGGCCTCAGAGGTGATTAGCCCCAAGGCTGGCTTGTGCCTGTTTGAACTCCTGCCACCCCGGGAACATAGTGCAGTGACGTCTTGTCCCCTTGGCATGCTGCCCATTGAAGGGGTCATGGTTCAGCACTTCCCAGATTGGATGACAGACCTGAGTCTCCACGTCCAAGAAATTGAATAAACTCCAAGTAGGGATAAACCCAGAGACGTCCACACTGAGATACAGTGTAATTCATGTTGGTCAGAGATAACGAGAGACTGTTGAAGCCAACCAGACAGAAGGGACACCTAGTGGGGACGGGTCTTCAGTAAGGTTAACAACCGATTCTTCTTGGAGACCATGAGGCCAGAAGGCCGTGGATCTGGCAAGACTGTTCTTCAATAGGGAAGGAGAAATAAAGGCATTCCTAGATTGTTTTTTAAAGTTGAGGGAACTTACTATATTTAAACCTGCCCTCCAGGAAATGCTGGAGTCCTCTGGGCTGAAATGAAAGGGCGCTGGCCAGTGACTCGAAGCTGTGTGGGGAAATAGCCCTGGGAGAGGCAACTGCATAGGTAAACGTGAAGGCCAGCATCCTGTGTGTTTTTGGTTTGCAGCTCCTCTGTTTTCCCTTTATGATTTAAAGGGCAGGTGCTTAAACCCATAAAGACATGTCTGTGTTAATGGGCACACGATGTAAAAAAAAAAAAAGTAACCTGTGAAGGTGGGAAGGGCTGTGTAGGAACAGAACCTTTGTACGTTGTTAAAGCTGGAAAGGGAAAAACTGATTCTAACCTCCCTGTGGAGCTGCCAGGGGACTGAAGAGCCAGCACAGTCTGTGCAGAGCAGAGATGGAAGACACACTTCCCTAATGCAGAACTGACTACAAAGCTCCAGCAAACAGAAGGGGGCTGCTGGTGCGAGGGTGGGCGTCGACCAGTAGAGTAGAATTGGGAGCCTAGATGTGCGCTTGTGCATCTCGGTCAGTTGTTGTTTTTTTAAATTCATTTTATTCATTTATTTTTGGCTGCGTTGGGTCTTCATTGCGCGCGGGCTTTCTCTAGTTGTGGCGAGCGGGGGCTACTCATTTTTTTTTTTTTTTTTTCTTTTGCGATACGCCGGCCTCTCACTGTTGTGGCCTCTCCCGTTGCGGAGCACAGGCTCCGGACGCGCAGGCTCAGCGTCCATGGCTCACGGGCCCAGCCGCTCCGCGGCATGTGGGATCTTCCTGGACCGGGGCACGAACCCGTGTCCCCTGCATCGGCAGGCAGACTCTCAACCACTGTGCCACCAGGGAAGTCCTTGGTCAGTTGTTTCTGTCAAGGGTGTGAAGACCATTTGATGGGGAAAGAATAGTTTGTTCAATCAAATGCGCTGGGACGACGGTGTCCACAAGCAAAAGGACGAAACTAGACCTTAGACCACATGCAGCGGTCAAGTCAAAATGGGTAAGAGACCTAAACTGTGGAGCTAGAACTATAAAGGTCTTAAAAGGAAATCTTCGTGACCTTGGATTTGGCAATGGTTTCTTAAAGCACAAGCAACAAGTGAGAAAACAAATTAGACTTTTCCAAAATTAAAATCTTTTGTGCGTCAAGGGACATTATTGAGGTGGTGAGAAGACAGCCCACAGAATGGAAGAAACTATTTGGAGATTATGCATCTGGTAGGGGTTTATAATCCAAAATATTTAAAGAACCCGATTTAAACATGGGAAAAGGATTTGAACATTTTTCCAAAGAAGGTCTGCAGGTGGCCAGAAAGCAGATGAGCAGGTGCTCAGTGATGGTAGGAAAACGCACATCAAAACCACAGTGTGGTGCCGCCTCACGCCCACCAGGATGGCCATAAGAGGCAGATGCATGAGTCGCCAGGGCTGTAGGGCGGCGGCCGTGCTCACACGGTGCTGGTGGGGATGTAAGATAGTGTGGCCACGGGGATCCACCTGGCAGTTCTTCCAGAAGTGAAGGACAGTTCCCGTATGACCCCAGTTCCACTCCTCGGTATCTAAGAGAATTGAAGACATTTGTCCACACAAAGGCTTCACACAGATGTTCACAGCAGCATAATTCATAATAGCCGAGAGGTAGAGGCCACCCGTGCCCAGCGGTGCGTGACCAGATAGGTGTGTGTAGAGTGGGTACAGAGGGCCAGCTGTACTGGCCATGTTATATCAGGGACTTGAGCGTCCATGGAGTTTGCTATCTCCTGTGGAGGCCTCGGGGCGGCTGTGCATGTGATGGAACCTCATTCAACTGTGAAAAGGAATGAAATAACCAGTACACGCTACGATAGCGGATGAACGGGAAAACACTGTGTCGAGTGAAAGAAGCACACAAAAGACCACCTATCATGTGATTCCATTTATGTGAAACGTCCAGAAGAGGCAAATCCATAGAGATAGAAAGTAGGTTAGTGGTTGGCTGGGCATGTGTACAGGAATTAGCCACATATGTCACATCGGTGATGGAAATGTCTGAAATGAGATCAGCGCAATGGTCGCACATCTTGATAAACTTACCAAAAGTGTTTGAAAGGTACACTTAAAACGGATAGATTTTATGTTAAATAACTCATACCTCAGTAAATTGTTCAACCAAAATACTGGCTGAAAGCAACCGTGACTGACAGAGCAGGTCCCGTTTCCTTCCAGTCCTTGACCTAGTTCAGCTCTGGTCCCTCTGCTGGAGATTTTCCTCTTAACAGTCTGCCCTGGGGCACTGATGGGACTGTTTCTCCTTTTCCGGGTCAGGTGCTGATATTTCTAATGTTTGCAACGAAGCGGCCCTGATTGCCACCCGCCACCTGACTCCTTTTGTCCAGGAGAAGCGCTTGGAGCAGGCGGTTGAGAGGGTCGTCGGAGGCGAGCCGGGCAGTGCTGGGGGGCGGTTTCCAGCTCTGACCCACAGCGGGCCCACCCTGGGGCCCAGCTTCACTTCAGTGAGCTGCAGTCGTGGACAGTTTTCCAGACCAAAATCTGGGACTTGGGATCTGCCAGCAGCTTTCGTGCTCTTACTAGAGCAACATTTAGAATTTCAAAGAGATGTAACCTCCAGGGCGCTGTGTCAGACCCAGGTTCGGGTGCTGCCCGTGGCCGAGAGGCAGGTTTTTTGCGTGCTTCCTTGGGAAGCTTCAGCGTGGGGTAGAGGTCTCCCGAGTGCCCTCCCGGGAACGGAGGTCCGGGAGGTGTCGGTGTGGTCAGCAGCTGTCCTTCATGATCCCGCCCCACAGCTGTGAGAACCAGCCCGTCTCCAGACAGCAGGTTGGCAGGGCTGCTTTGTCTTTGCTTCACGTTTTATTGAAGTGTGGCACGCACAGACAAGTGTCAGTGACCCAAGGCAGTCGCCACAGCTGCTCGACGCTGTCCTGGCGGCGCCGCTGAGCTGACCAGCCCTGAAGCTGAGCTCACGCGAGTCGTGGTGCCTTCTCTGTGCCCTGTTCCCCGCCTGCAACTGGGTGTAGGCAGCGTAGAGAGCGCTCCTGGTCTCCCTGCGTGCGGCCTCACTGCCAGTCAGGTCACGGAGAGTAGCTAACCCCCTTGGCTACAAATGGGCCCCCAAAGGCACCTGCCGCTTGCACGGTGGGGCAGAAGGCAGTGTAGCGTCTGGTGTGGAGGGACAGGCGCCCAGCAGGCCTGAGCGGTGTGCATGGAGCGGACAGGCTGCGGGCCTGTCCTGGGCGGACGGAGGCCCTGAGCAGCCCCCAACAGTTGCCCGCGGTGCAGAATGGGGCCTTGGCACCCACCTCTCAGCTGTCCGTTTGTCCTCTGCCTCTTGCCGTGAACTTGACTTGCAGGTCTCGAGAAGAAGATGCAGGTCCTACAGCCCAGCGAGAAGATGACGGTGGCCTACCGTGAGGCTGGCCATGCGGTGGTGGGCTGGTTCCTGGAGCATGCAGACCCCCTGCTCAAGGTTGGCCCATCCCCCTGCGCATCTGCAGTGTGGTTCAGGGCCCACTCCCCTCCCGGGGGTGCTGTGTGGGCACGGTGCATTCCAGGTGGCGGCCCTCTTCACTCTTTGAGGATGTAATGGTCTAGAATTTGTTACACAATTCCCTGAGGGGTGGGTGGGCAGAGAGGGGGGGTGCTGGTTCCAGGAGGGGTCTGGATGCTGGCCACCTGACACCTGGAGGTTCCACGTTAAACTCACCTCACTCTAAACTTTCCCCTGACGGCACGGCTCCTCCACAGCTTCCTGGGATGGCGGGACAGAGGGGGTTTCTGTGTTCATCCTTGGGGTGACCTGTCAGCGCTGGGGCCCAGGGCTTCCTCTCCTCCTCCGGGATACCCGGGGACCCTGGGGGTGACAGGGTGCGCCTGCCGTATCTGGCAGGTGTCCATCATCCCCCGGGGCAAGGGGCTTGGGTATGCCCAGTGCCTGCCCAGGAAGCAGTACGTGTACACGCGGGAGCAGCTCTTCGACCACATGTGCGCCATGCTGGGTGGCCGGGTGGCCGAGCAGCTGTTCTTCGGGCAGATCACCACGGGGGCCCAGGACGACCTGAGGAAGGTCACCCAGAGTGCCTATGCCCAGGTAAGGCGGTGTCCGCGGGGGCTGGGAAGGGGGCTCAGGGCACCGTCCGCCAGGCTCACGCCCGCGCCTCGCCTGCCCCAGATTGTGCAGTTCGAAATGAGCGAGAAGCTGGGCCAGGTGTCCTTCGACCTCCCCCGGCCTGGCGAGGCGCTGGTGGAGAAGCCGTACAGCGAGGCCACGGCCCAGCTCATCGACCAGGAGGCTCGGCGGCTGGTCAGCTCTGCGCACGCGCACACCCTGGACCTGTTGACGCGCTCCCGGGAGCGGGTGGACGAGGCGAGTGGGGCCGGCCCGTCCCCAGGGTCGGGGCGGGGGCTCTGCGGGGCGCTGAGCGGACGGCCTGACATGGTCCGGTGTGCAGGTGGGCAGGCGGCTGCTGGGGAAGGAGGTGCTGGAGCGTGCCGACATGGTGGAGCTGCTTGGGCCCCGACCCTTTGCGGAGAAGACCGCCTACGAGGAGCTCGTGGAGGGCACCGGTGGCCTGGAGGACACGTCCCTTCCCCAGGGGCTGAAGGGCTGGTGCTGGGGGCTGGAGGAGGGCGGCACGGAGTGCCCCCTGCAGGAGAGCCCAGCCTAGCGCCCCTGCCTGGAGAGCAGCCTCCGGAATCTCCAGAGAGCAAATTAAAACGCGTGATAATCACAAATGGGTGTTTTCAGGTCAGGGTCCTCTGAGCCCACGGGGATTCCAGCTCCCAGAACGTGCCCTTCCACCGAGGCGGGGGCTGGGACCCTGTTCCCGAGTCAGAGTGGAGGGCAGTGGCCGAAACTCACCTGCCCCCTTGGGGCCTGCGTGTAGGACCCCCCTGGGCCTCCCCCGAGGTGGCTGGTGGGCTCATCTGCCGGAGACAGCTGCCCATCGCAGGGACATCGGTGCTGGTCACCTCACCTGCCCTGGGGAGAGACGGAGAGGGGGCTTTTGGCCCAGTTCAGAAATCCTCAAGGTCTGGTGAGGTTCAGAATTGAGGAAAGGAGAATACTAGCCAGGCGCCAAGCGCGTAGCTGTTAGGGTGGTGGAAGACCAGTTAGTCCTTATGGAGGGGCCTCACCACTTCCACAGGCGGGGTGTCTGTGGGGTCTGAGCCTGAGGGGTGCCCCAGCGGAGCCACCCCTGTTCTCAGGGTCGGGGCCTTGCCAACCCTGCGTCTCCGGGAAGCTGTGTTCCTCGCGGCCCGTGTTGTTAGGGTCCAGGAGAGGGGGCTCTGGGTTGCTCCACGTGGTAGGACAGCCACCGGGGGCCGTAGCTAAGGTCTAGGGCTGAGGCTTCCATTCCCCGGTTGGTCCTGGAGCGAGACCAGGGCCCAGCCCCCGGGGAGTCGGGGTTAGTGGAAGTGGCCCCGCAGGTCCCCAGAACACGGCCAGGGCGTCGGAGTCGTCAGAATTGTGACAGTAGCAGCAGCTGCTGCCTTGCGGTGGGTGACGCGGGCTGACTGTGAGAGCAGGGGCACCGCCCCGCGTGCCCGCCGCTGCTGTCCCGGCCATGGCCACACACTGGGCCTCAGGGATGAAATTTTCCAAATCGTTTGGTGTGTTTGCCTCAAAAATAGAGTTTCCAACTTGGGACAAACACTTCCAACTTTGTTGCTTGTGAAATGTGTATTGCTGAATTTCTGCGATCTCCGGGGTTCGCCCTGTGACGCAGCCTTGGACACTCAGCCTCCGTGTGTTGAGCTGCTTGGCGTCCTGCAGGGGCCTGTCCTGGGGCTTTTTCTGGTGGAGGTGGGGTGCTCTCCTTGACCCCAGGAAGGACCCACGTTGTCCTGAGCCTGGGGGTCTGTTCCTTGGGAGACTGGGTGCAGCCCCTCCCCGGGTCCAGGGCACGCCCCTGGGGACAGCGCCCCTGCCTGCGTGCCCCGTGCCTGCACCCCCTCCAGTCTCCTCAGCCCCCCCTTCACCTCGCACCCTGTCTGGGCCATCGCCCCACCTGGGCCGAGGCTTGGCCAAGGATCTCGGGTTAGGGAGGCTCAGCCCCGCAGGAGGAACCGCCCGGCACGGGGCACGCGGCCTGCGTCTCATGGTGGTTAAAACGGTCAGCGTTTAGGCTTCATCCTTGGTCTTCTGCTCACAGGCGGACCCTGCCTGGCGGCTGCCTCCCCAGGAACCTGCCCCAGGCTGGGAAGAGCCTCTCGGGAGTACCTCTGCCTCTTCCAGCCTGGGCTTGTGGAGGCAGGGTCTTCGCTTCTTTAACGCCTCGAGACCCAGGGCGCTTGGCCCTGAAATGTGACCCAAATAAGAGCCCAGGGCGTGTCACAGTGGAACCCCCAGTGGCTTTAGCTGGGGGAGGGCCAGAGTGTGGAGCTCCTGGAGGCCCCTAGAGCAGCCACCCCCGGCCCGCACACCTGAGCTCCCACGTCAGCTGGAAAGGAAGAGACTGGTCGGCGAGACTTAGGACAGGGTGCCGTTTTAATCCTGCCGTTTGGAAATGAGATCTGCAGAAGCCGTAGCGAGAAGGATGGGAACTCGGCCCTGGGGAAGACTGGGGGGCGGGGGGGCACGGCTGCCCTCACGGGATCCCTTTTAAGTGAAATTCTTGGTTGTGTCTGGAAGACACCTCCCTGTTGCTGCCCCTCACGTGCCCCTCCTGGCGCATAGGGCGACCCTTTTCCTGGCGGGATGTGCTGTAGCCATGCCCCGTGGGCCCAGCATGTGCCCAGGCCTGTTTTCCTTCCCCAGAAATGTTTCAGTGGAGAAGGGGTCAGGGCAGGTGGCCTTGGGGACTAAAAGCAAGCTTACACGTTTATTTTAAAACTGTTCTTGGACTCGCTGTCTGACTGGAAGCCGGTTCCGTCCCTTAGTATGTAAGCAGCGTCCGGAGCAGCCGAGTCTGGCACCCCTGAATTGGGGGCCAGGCGCTGTGCCCAGGTCCCTTCACGTCCCCACGCCCCTCGGGCTGCTGCACGCGTGTGCGTGCCTGTGTGCGTGTGTCTGGTGGGCCGCGGGGACTGTCATTGCAAGGACCGGGGGAGGGCGAACCTCGCCTGCCCCTGCCCTGCCCGGCGGTCTGAGGCAGTCGTGACATATTTGGTGTTCCGAGCTCAGGAGGTGGGTCTGGCTCTCAGGCAGGGATCACGACAAGCAGGGTGTTAGGGTCTGGGGGCTCTGGTGCTGACACTTCCTGGGCGGCAGGAGGAGCGCAGGGTTGGAATCAAGGCGGTTAGGGCAGCAGGGTGTCCCGCGGGCTGGAGCTTGGCACTGCCGTTCAAGACTGGAGCCCCGAGACCCCCGGGGGGTTGCAGAGCGCCTCTCACGGGCAGATCCCTGCTCACCGCACCCCTAGCCGGGAGTCTGGTGACAGACAAGAATACCATTCCTACAGACAGAAGTCTCATCTCATCCCTGGGCCTGGTCCCTGATCCAGCGACCAGGAAGAGCTGGACGTAAGGCCACTGGGCTGTGCTTATGCAGAGGCGCCATGTGGGGCGGGCAGCGTCCACGGGGCCACGGCCGCCCGGACCTGCCCCGCCTCGGCCCCGGGCCAGCCGGCCTAGTCCTCCTTGGGCCTCTCCACGGTGAGAAACGTGTCCACAACGGCAGGCTGCCGCTCGGTGTCACCAAAGGGCTGCTTCTCACGGTTCTGCTCGGCCCTGGTGCGTGTCCAGGAGGGGGAGCGCAGACAGCCGGCCCTGGGCAGCGGGTGTAGGCCTGGTGGGAACACAGGCTGGGGTCAGTGTGGCTTGGGGTCCCAGGTCACTCCTTCAGTTACTGGGCTGGGCCCGTGTGTGCCTCCAGCACGGCGTCGGGCCACACGTTGGGGTGCCCTGGGCACCAGCAATGTGTACACGTGGGTCTGGGTGCAGCCCGGCCAGGGGCTTTCCTGTTGTCCCCAGGCGGGTCCCCGTGCAGCTGAGGCGCCCGCCCTGGGGGTGAGCCTGGCCCGGAGCAGGTGCCACTCCCTCCCTCCCCCCACCGCCCCGCCTGCATGGGCAGTGAGCCGGGAGTGGGGAAGGTCCCTGGGCCCCCATACCCCTGGCGGCTCCCGTGCCGTTTCTGCGGCCTGCGGGCTCCAGCCGCTTCCCGGGAACTGAGCTGAGGAGGGGCTAGGACTGGTGAGCACCACCCCCTTCGTGCTCTGCCTACTTGGGATTAAACCCAAGTAGTGAATTCTGCTTTCAGTGGGACTGTGGCCGTGGCCTTACGTTGGCATTTGAAAAGTGAAATTAAGGAGGGGTAGAAAAATCCCTGAGAGCTGGCAGATAGGTGTGTGAAGTGCAGAAATGGTGAGTGAAATGGTGCCGTGTTGACAAACACTTAAACACGCGTCAGAAAGGAAATCATTTTCCAAAATGGGTCTCCAGGGAGCGGTGCTGGGTGGCCTGAGGCCCCAGGACCTCCCGCAACCCCCTCCAGACCCCGGCAGCAGCCCCACCTGCGGGTGAGTCGCTGGCCAGGTTCTCGTCATCCGAGTCGGCGAAGACCTCGGCCAGCTCCTGGTCGGACATGTCAGTCAGCTCGGTGAGGTCCAGGAGGTCGAAGTGCACCTCCAGGGATGAGACGCTGCTCAGGGGCTCTGGGGGCAGAGGGGCGTGTCAGCGGGGCCAGGTGAAGGCCAGTGCGGTGGGAACGAGGTGGGGCTGACCCATCCCCGGCACCTGCTCCCTGGGGCGCACCCGAGGCCCAGGGACCCGCCCCTGGTCCCACGGAGCACGCTGGGACAGGTGGGCTGTACTTACGCCGCCTCTCTGTGACCTGCAAGAGACCCGGTGCCGGTACTGGGACGCCCACCTCCTCCTCGGCCACAGGTGAGTGGCTGCTGGTCCCCGTCCCAGGAACGGGGGTGCCCAGGGCAGCCCTTGGCACCTCGACCTCCTTAACTACCCCTGCAACAGAGAGAGCGTTACCCGGGAGGGGACTACGGTCTCCCACCGCCACCCCCAGGACGCAGGCTGGGAGGACTTGAGAACCTGGCCCATCGAGCCCTCCCTTGAGGCTGTGGGCAGTGATCGCAGTGGCCAGGGGTGACCTTGGCTCAGGAAGCCAGACAAGGGGCAGAGGGCTTCTCCGAGGATGCTGCCCTTCCCCGTAACCCTGATTTCCAGACCCTTTGCCCTGATTACTTGAGCAGGAATGACCACAGGTCTCGCGGGGACACTTGCTGGTCCTGTCGGAGACCCCAAGACACCAATACTGTCACCTGGCTCCACTTTCTGGTCCAACCTACGGTCGGGTGGGCGGTTCTGCATTTGCTTGCCCTTTGGCGCCCTTTAATCCAGAATGGCCCTGGCTCACGTGTCTGTCCCGTGTTGTGTTTGAATCCACATAACACGTTCTCACATGAAACGAGGACGGTGGCCACAGCAACCCCTCCCCACCGACCACGCCTCCGGACTGGGAATGTTACTCCAGGGTGTTTCCTATGCAATTCTTGTTTTTATGTAATGGCTCATTTCATGTAACTTTTTGTTGGGTGAGAGGCGAGGCCCCTTGGGGATCTGCTTGGTGGAGACTGTGCCACCCAGGGGCGGGCCCTCCACCCCACGGAGTGCTTGCTGTCACCAGGGCAGACTGCTGCATCCACACCTCCTACCAGCTCCTCCGGAGTGTTCCAGGGCCCTCTGCCCCACACAGCCAGGGGTCCCAGTCATCTGGCCGGCACGTGCCCTGAGGCAACGGGACCCCTGGCTCCCTGGCGTCCCCACTGCTGCTCTCTCCTGAGCCCCCCCCCCCCGACAGAGACCCCACCTGCCCCCAGCTGACCCCCAGCTGAACCGGTGCTCAGTAAAGAGTGAGGAATGCCTTCCCGCTCCCTCATCAGTGTGGCCGCCCATCCCAGGGGTCCAGCGCCGAGAGCTGGGTGTGGACGAAGCCACAGGAGCAGCTGCCAAGGGGGGGCCCAGCAGGGGGGGCCCAGTGCCGACAGCTGCCAGTGAGGGCTGGGCCTGTGTGGCCAGCAGCCTGGCGGGCCGCGTGGGTTTGGAGGGTCCCCGGCTGTGTGGGATTTGCAGCTGCAGAGCTGGCTGGGTCGACTCGCCCCTGGCTTCTAGGAGGGAACCGCTCCCTGGGAGGCGTGGCTGAGGGGAGGTGGGCCTGCCGACTGGCGGGGCCAGCCTGGCTCTGCCCTGTGCTGTGTCATCACTCAGGGCCCAGGGCTGGCCTGCTGGACTGGGGCTGGGGATCTGGTTTCCACCTTGCTGCCGCATTTGGAACGTGGTGTCTGAGCATCCTTGGAGGGTAGGGTTACACCCCCTGGTGTCCCGGCCCGCCCAGCCCAGCAAGGACACCTTCCCGACCAGAGGGCACCAGAGCTGGGGGTGGGCGGGGAACCTCTCCCGAACATCAGAACCCCTGCTGAGGGTCGAAGGCCCAGGAAGCCCTTGGGGACCTTTGCCCTGCAGGAGTGTTCTGCTTCCTCAAGGCGGGGCGGCACAGCGGCCCGGGTCTCCTCCCCAAGGGTGCACGCGTGCCTGGAGTGTCCTGCTCTGCTTCTACACGTGTCCCATCGTGGTGGGTGCCTGGCTGGCTGGGGGCTGCAGCTAGGTGCTGCCATTTCTCTGGAGCCTCCCAGTGGGGCAGGTGGCTCTGGGTTAATAACAAGAATGACAGTGGCTCATGGTTTTCTGTGCCAGGCAGAGTTCCAGCAATATGTTTTCCAGCTAGTGTCACAACCAGCCACAAGGAAGGGACAGTGAGTCTTGGCCAGTAACACCGAGGCGTTCAGCTTGTCGAGCGGGAGCTTTCGGCCACCACCTGCCGGCCAGCAGAGGGAGGGGAGACCCTGACCTTGCGCCCACAGGGAAGCTAGGCCCTAACCGGGTGGAAGGGGACTTAGCATAAAAGGTGGGGCAGAGGCGGGAGTCTCTGCTCATAATGGCCCTCTCTCACCTTATCTAGAAAAGAAAGCGCTATTCACCTGTGCATCCAGCAGATTCCTGAGCCGGACTCGGATGGACAAAATAGGGGATTCCTGCCCTTTTCTGGTGGGGCAGGGCTGGGGAGCCCTGGGGACTGTGGTCCCGCTTTGGGGACAGGTCTGAAGGAGGGTGGGAGCTGGGTGATAGCTGGGGAGACAGCACCATCAAAGGCCCTGAGGGGTGCGTGGCTGCCTCTGAGGCATGGCCGGGGTGGGTGAGGGCAGGGGGACACCGGTGGGGAGACATCTCTGGCTGCTCTCTGAGCTGGGAGGGTTCCGAGCTGAGTGGGACAGCCTCTACCTGCATGTTTGTGGGATGGGATGCAGTCCAGGTGGGAAGGAGGCAGTCCACAGGTGCTGAGATGGGGGCAGGGCAAGGAAGCAGGACCTCCTTCCCCATCCGGCCTTGGGTCAGGGGGCTGGGTATGCAGATACGCCTCATTATTATAGATCCTAGGATCCAGGAGTCCCAGACGGCCCAGGACAGACCTCCAGCCCCTACAGGCACAGTGGCCTTTTGTACTCATTGTAAGAAGCACATTTTATCAAATTTCAGCATCCATGAAACAGCAAACCATCTAGTCGATGGTGTCACAGAGCCAATGGAAAATGGTAACGGTGAACTTTTAAAGTCATCTTATGTCTACTTTCTTATTCTTTTCATCTCCCTTTGGCAGTGGTCTGGTCTTTATTTTGTAAATCCTGGTGTCCTGGCCTGTGTCAAAGCTGTGTGGGAGAGGAAGAAAAAGCAGAAGATGCAACTTTTGGCGTCAAGGACACTGATCTTTTGGCTGGAAGGATGTGAAGGGAGCAGGAGTTTTGCTTGGTCCTTGTGCACAGTAGGTGCACCATAAATGCTGGTTGAATGAACGAGCCCGAGACCCCGCCCCAGAGTCACTAAGCGGCTGTGCTAGGAATCACCTGGGTCTGTCTGATACCCTCTCGATAAGCCCTTGTAGGAAGAAGGGAGAAGTTCTTCACGAGTGAGACCCCCTGCTCTTCCTGGGGTGTGAAGCAGAGGAGTGACCGATCACACAGGCAGGCACAAGGGCAGGGGTCCTTGGCAGCCGGGCCAAGCCGTAGGCTGGGTGGGTTCAGCAGACCCCAGGGTTGCCCGGGCCAGGGCAAAGGTGAGCGGTGTTTCTGATGCCCCAGGGTCAGCAGTGGGCTAGCAGCCTGGCAGAGCCCCCAGTGAGGGAGTGAAGCCCCTGGCCCCTGCAGGGGGCCTGCTGCTCTGCCCTGTGGAAGCAGCACCCGCGTGGGGAGACTGGAACTGGGGGCCTAAGGCCTGGTATGAACGCATATGATAGTGTTACCCTGTGCTACGCTGCTGACCTATTTTCCAGCACATTCGTGCCAAGAACTTGGCCCAAATCTCAAGTTCCCTGCTGTGTGCCCAGGGTTTTGCCCCAAGCATGGAGGAGGTGCTCTGCACATACCCAACGCGAATGAGTGAAATAATGAAGTGAATGAATGAATAGCATAAAAACCAGCATGGCTGCAGGGAGGGAGGGATGGGCATCGTCCCCCGTTTCCCCAGCCCCTGTCCCTGGAGTCAGTGCTCCTCCTTGGAGCATTTTGAGGATGCCGGGTGGGCCCCATCTAGGCTCAGCCCCCTCAGCGCAGGGCCCAGGCCTCTCTCTCCCAGTCGGACAGACTTGGAGGTAGGTGGGCTAGAGACTTGGTCTCCCAAAGGCACCTTCGAGAAGTGCACCCCGTCCTCTCCCCTCCATGTCTGTGCGCTTTGATATTAAGAAATTACTGTTAATTCGTTTAGGTGCAGAAATGCTGTTTTAATTATAAAAACCTCATCTTTTAGAGGTAATTTCAGAGATACTTAAGGATGAAACAATATCTCTAGATTGGCTACAAATTACTACTGAAGGAAGGTGGGTGCAGGCGGTGAGGGGCGGGGGCGGGGTACTTTACCATACTGTTGTCTCTACTTGTGTGTGTGCCCCTCTCTCCAGAGTAAGTTCCAAAAAGTCAGCGAACTCAGAAAATGACAGTCACAGCTACCCACGCGTGACGCCCCCATGTGGGCAGGACGTGGCTACGGGGTAAGAAGCGTGTGAAGCCCACCTCCCGCTGCTGTGGCCCAGCCCCACCACGGTGCCTGCGCAGAGGAGGTTCCTGGAGCACTGAATGAGTTAGGTCTCTGGGGCTCCAGTAAGTGATGTTCAGAAACTGAAGGGTCGTTAAGCTCCCCTCCCTCAGGCCTGCCCTCTGCTCCCTCTCTCTGCAGGCAAGGGGGGGCCTCCACTGAGAGAAGGGGACACGGAGCTCAGAGGGGCCTGGCTGCTTTGCCGGCATCCCCAGCCCTTGCTCTCCAAACCTGCCCCATGAAATCCTCGCAAAGCCGCCACCCGGAAGCCCCGGGGTCCTCGTACTGCCAATGGGAAGAAAAAGCTGGATCCCTGCCACAAACGACAAAACAAAGAAAACCCACACCCACTAGCCCCTGAGTGTCTCGGGTGGTGCTCGGAGGGAGCGTGACATGGGCCCCTAGACAGCCGTCTGGAATGCACCTGCCCAACTCAGCCTGCAGACAGAGCAGTAGGTGGACCCACTGCTTCAGGACACCTCCAGGGCCAGCATTTTGGTCTCTGGAGCAGGCCACTGGTGTGGCTAGGGGACCCCCAGCGGACCCCTATGTGGTCAGGGAGTGGCTCCCTGGTATGGGACCTCCAGGGAACCCAGGGTGCATCTGGGGCCTGGCCGGGTGGGTGGAGGAGCCCGGCAGCTTGCATCCAAGTTCCGAGGCCGATGGCACAGGAAACCCCTCCTGAAAGGTTCCTGGGAGGTTCCTAGGAACCTGTCCTAGGAAAGGTTTCCCTCCCACCAGGCCAGGGCCAGAGTAGGGCCAGACTCCTAGGGGAGAGGCCCCCGGTACACCTCTACCGTCCCGACAGCTGGCAGGGGCCGTGAGGAGGGGTCACTCCGTGCACACCAGCCCTCCCAGATGTGTAAGCTCCTGGGCCTCGCCCCGGCAGTCAGCAACCCCTGCCGGCGTGGGAGCCCCCACAGGCGGAGCCAGGTGCACCCCCCCGCTCTGAGCCCCTATCTCAGCCTGGTGCCCCGAGGATCCCGGCCGCGGCCTCCCCGCCCTACCCCCAGGGAGGCTCGGCTGGGCCGAACAAAGCACACGCGCAGCTAGGAGGGCAGCATCCCCCCCACGCCTCGCTGACCTGGATCCCGACTCTGGCCCTGGCACGCCCCATCTTCCAGATCCCCGGCTCCGCTGGGAGGGGGCTCAGGACCAAGCTCTGGGCCAACCACTCAGGAGCGCGCCAGACACCGCTGCCCGGGTCGGGAGCGCGGAGGACGAGGGGGCGGGGACGCGGTCCGTGCGCCCCCCCCCCCCCCCCGCCCAGCGCTGGGGCCGTTCCGGGCGGTGCCCCCGCTCGTCTTCCCGGGCGCGGCGCACTAGGCTCCCCCCGCTTCGGCCCGGCGCAGGGGGACTCGGAGCTGCCGGTGGGTCTTCACGGCCCCGGGGCGTGGCCGATGTGTGGGCCCAGGGGGAAGGGGCTGCGGGCCGCTGCGGGGAAGGCGCAGCTCGTGGGCTCCCGGGGGCTGGGGCCCCCGGGGGGCTGGGGCCGCACTCACCTCCCGGGCTGGCGCCCTCCGGGGGCTCCATGCGGCCGGCAGGCCCTGGGAGGGGCGCACGCGGCGGCGTCGTCACCCGGCCCGGGCGCCCCTGCAGCTGCGGCGGCGACTCGGCCCCGGCTCCCGGCGCAGCGCATTGGGGCAGCAGCCGGGGGGCCGCGGCGGCGGGGAGGAGCCCGCGGGGCGGGGCGCGCAGCTGCTCCGGGGCCCTGTTCCCCCACCCCCCCACCCCGTTCTCCTTCCCTGGCCCCGCCGCACAGGTGCGGCCCCGCCCCGCCCCGCGCGCGCCCCCTGCCGGCCCCTGCCCCTGAGGACCCCTCCCACGCGGAGACTACCCCCTCCTGCAGAGCCACCCCGACCTGGCCGCGTCCCCCAACGCTGGCCCGGCCTCTGCGGCCCCTGCGCGCGCCCTCATTCAGCAGCCGCGCCGACTTCCGTCCGTTCACCCCCGCAAATTTGTGGGGCGCCAACTACGTGCCGGCGCTCTGCGGGGTATGGAGGGGCGGGCCTAACACCCTAGGGCCCTTAAGCCAAGAATTGCAGATTGTGATAAATGCTATGGAGAGACAGGGCGAGGGGGCGGGGTGGGGGGCGGCGAGAGCGTCTAAGGGCTAGGCTGGGGGCAGGGGCGGGGGGGGGGGGAGGGGAGGTCAGGAGAAGGAGGCGGGCAGAGAGGGGGCCCCGGAAGGAAGGCAGGCAGGGTCTGGGCGTGCTGAGAGCACCAAACGGTTCGATGGAGCCCCACTTCCAGACACTGGACCCTGCACGAGGCCCTGGAATGCGGCTTTGTGCCAGGCCCTTGGTGCATTAATTCTCCCGGGGAATCCTTAGAAGACGGGATCCTGATTTTCCAGGTGAAGCTGAACACAGGGTAGGCAGCCGACCAGGGTGCCACAGCCGGGCGCTGGAAGCCAGAAGATCCAAATGCAAGCCCATGGTCTGCACAAAGACTAAACAAACCAAAGAAAACCGTCAGGGAGACAGTTTGTTCCCAGCTGGGCGTGGAAAAATCCGCAGAGGAGGGAGGTGAGTATGAACTTGGTGTTTGCAGGAAAGCACCCTCCTAAAGGCAGGTTGTCCACACAGCTTCAGCCAACAAAGGGCCTCACCACCTAGTCCAGCTCCAGTCACACGGAGCCCATGGCCTTTGAAACTGTCAGTCAGTGAGGCAGGCTAATAGTTCCCATTTTTCTTTAGTTTACAAAACAAACAAAAACAAAAACTGCTAAAATGATCTCATGACCCACGAGGACAAGCCACTGCAGTTTGCACTCTGTGCCACTCCAAGAGGCAGGTCAGCCCCCTGGGGACAAAGCTGAGCTACAGGGTGGGTGGTGGGGACATAAGGAGGTCAGGACGGTAGGTGGGCACTGGCTGCTCAGACTCAGCTGAGGTGGAAGTTTGTATTGTCTCAAAATGGTCAGAGCAGTATTTCTGATTCCCTGTGTCTTCCAGAACCTTCTGCTCCCGTCAAGACATTCCCTGTCTGTGCCCCTTCTGCTTGAACCTGGGCAAGCTTGTGGCTGCTCTGGCCAATGGACTGTGGCAGGTTGATGCCATGTGACTTCCAAGGCTGGGTCTTAAGTAGGATTCACCTCTTTCCGAAGGCTCCCCTGGAACCCGGCCACTCTGTGTGAGAAAGCCCAGGCCATTTGAGGGGCCACTTGAGTGTTTTCTGGCCCACAATAGCCAATGAACCAGAGATAAGGTCTCAGCCAGTAGCCAGGCGTGAGAGCCTGCCTTTGAGCCACCCCCAGGGGGTAATACGTGGAACCAAGGTGGGCTGTCCCCACCGAGTCCCAGCCAAGTTGCAGATTCATGGGCAAAACAGATGTCACTGTATTTCATTTGGGGGCAAGCTGTCACACAGCCATAGTAACTGTAACAGTATTGGTGTTTATTAATTATCCCCATTTGACATATGAATAAATGGATACAGACGGAGTCTTGTCAAGGGCATCCTAGCTGGTAAACAGCAGGTGATCTGACTCCAGAGGCCAGTGCTTATTTTTAACTTTTCATTAAAAACAGTTTCATGGGGGGCTTCCCTGGTGGCGCAGTGGTTGAGAGTCCGCCTGCCGATGCAGGGGACACGGGTTCGTGCCCCGGTCTGGGAGGATCCCACATGCTGCAGAGCGGCTGGGCCCGTGAGCCATGGCCGCCGAGCCTGCACGTCCAGAGCCTGTGCTCCGCAACGGGAGAGGCCACAGCAGTAAGAGGCCCGCGTACAGCAAAGAAATAAACAAAAAACAGAAAAACATTTTCATGTAACTCAACTATACTTCAATTAAAAAATAAAATTAAACTAAAAGGAAAAAATCCATTTTCAAACAAAAGTAGAGAGAATAGCACAGTTAACCTACATGAACCGTCATCCAGATTCAGCGATTACCAACTCGTGGCTGATCCTGATTTTCCTGTACTTTCAATGCCTCCCTCCATTGCTGGGTTGTTTTGAAGCAAATCCTATATATATTATGTCATTTCATTTGTAAATACTTCACTGTTTATCTCTAAAAGAGAGTCTAGTCTTCTTAAGCACTGTGTTATCCTAACATCCAGGCCTCCATCGAGTTGCTGCTGTGGTCTGAGGCAGTTTACCTGGATGACCAGGTACGTGGGTGTTAGGAAGAGCCAGGTATTAGACATAGGTCAGTGAGTTTGTATGTATTAACATTTGGTCTTTGATTTTACAGGAAACTCAGATGCCATTTATCTGGATTTCCGAGATGCACAGCTTGATGCTGAATAAAAGTATCTCAAGCCATCCATGTGAAGAAAAAGCTCTTTTCTAAAAATCTGAACTCAAATATGAAAAGCACAGGTCGCTGTGGGTCTTATTGGGAGCCCAGAGAGCTGGCAGCAAGGCCTCCCTGAACTGTGCATCTCTGCAGTGCACACTGATAAACCATGCTGTGCTGTTGATTTGTGACAGATGAATATCCTGTCTCATTATCCTGAGCTAACCCTCCTATTTTTGCCCTTTTTGTTGAAAGGAATTATTGTTAATGCATTTATTTAATTCAGGACTCCCAGCCAGACTTCTAAAGCAAAAAGCCAGTCAGCGTGAGGCACCTAGCGTATTGGGTCTGCAAAGTGAGTGTTAAATAATTATCATTACTCCATTGTGCTACCCAGCTGCACTGTCTCACCTGCCAAAACCCCTCTGGGAGGACCCCACCTTAGGGGAGAAGACCCTTATCAGGCCAGAGGTTTCTGACACAGAGGCTCAGGCCCTTGTCTGCCCAGGCACAGTGACACCACCAGACCTCACAAAGGCCTCAGGGATGCTATAAATAAATCACGGCTCTGTGCAATACAGTCCCTCCAAAGGGCTGTTCCTTTCCAGGAACGATCAGGGCTTGGGTGGGCAAACAGGAAACCCCCCCAGGCTCGTCGCTGTGGCTCTCACATGCATGCCCCTGTGTGGGTGCCTGAGCCTAAGCAAGCCCAGCTACGGAGGCACCTTTGTCTCCCACCTGAGCCTTGTTTCATCATTCACACCCTGCTCCCAAGGAAGCTCTCCAGGGAGAGAAGATTCTTCTCCATCCCAAAACTGATGGAAAAACATGACCTCTTGCAAAACCACTATTTCAGAAGACGCTAAAGTTGAGAGTGTAGAAAAAAGACAACAAATGGTGTGTAAGAACAGCACTTTGCATGTAGGTAATTGGGTGGTAGGAGGGATCGCAAATTCGCTTTGGAAATCTTAAAGTGGTTAGCAGTTTTCAGAAGAAGAGCTTAGGAAAGGAACCCGATGACTTTTTTTTTTTTCCTCCAGTGCGTGTCTGGAAACCTCTGGCAAAGGTTTCTAGTTTTTCCTCATCACAAGGACAGGGCCTCTTCAGACAGACCAGTTAGTTTTTCCGAAGGGGAGACTTGCTGATTTCAAAACTTTGGACCCAGCTGGAACATGTTCTCTTCCCTACTTTTGTTTCTTCTGAGGGTTTGTGGAAACCCAGCTATCTTCCAGCCTCAGGTGGGAGGAATCTTCAAAGATGGGCGGGGGTGGGGGTGGGATGGGGTGGGGTGGGGTGGGGTGGGGTGGAGTGGGCCCAGGGGCAGAGCCTCAGCCTGAATTTGAATCTAATTTGGAAAACGTAGCGGTGCATATCTTTCCGGCACCTCCCGTCACTCACTCACTGAAATTATGCACGGTAGGACCCGTACGCACGTACAGTAAGTAAGAAGTGGATGGAAACAGTTCCTCTCACCTCCATGGAGCTTCAGTTCTAGTGGGGAAGACCCGCAATAAACAAGACACGTCCCGCAACGAACGCGTTCACGGGCGTCGTGGAAATCTAGCTTGTGCATGACGCCCAGCTGCGGCCCAAACCCAGTGACTCAGCCCAGCGCGTTGCTAGGGACGCGCTCCCGCCGTTGTCAGGCCGTGACCCCTCGGGCGGACTCTCGCGAGGGTCCTCGAGACTTCGCGCGGAACCTAGCAGCGGTTGCCTGGAGACCGCGCAGCCCGGGCTGGGCTGGCGCGTTGGTCTGCGGGTCGCGGCCGGCGGGACTCTGGAGCCATGGTGAGGAGGGGTGGGGGTCTGGTAGGGTCCGCGCCGGGTACCTGGGGCTCGGGGGCCGGCCCTGCGCGCAGGAAGACCCCGGGACGGGAGACCTGGAGCTCTGGGGTCCCGGAACTGAGGGCTTGGCGCTCTCGTGGAGTCCTCGCAGGGAGGGCCCAGGGTGCTGCGGACCCTGGATCCCGGACCCCGGATCCCGGACCCCGCACGCACCTGGAGCTGAGAGACCTGGGCTCTCCAGGATCCTGTGCTCACAGGGGTGGGTGGTCAGAGAGCACCCGCCTCCCCCGCCCCCGAGACCCAGGGCCCGGTGTGCACGGCGTCCAGAGCAGAGAACTTGGGTCGAGGGGCTTTCCTACCTGGAATGGAAGGCTCATTGATGAGATCCTTGGGACCTAGGGTCTCACCTGGCAGGGGCCTGGGAGACACAGGTCCTCCATTCTCTGGGGTCGAGAGCCCGGGGCATACCAGGGTGGTCAGAGGACCCTGTACACCGGAGGGTCCTGACAGCGTGTCCAGTGCCCGTGGAGTCCTTCGGGGCAGAGCTTCAGGGTAGAGGAACTGCTGTTTCCTTGGAGAGCCCGCGAGGAGTGAGGCCGGTACTGAGCAGGGCACGGCGGCAGCTTGCTGCCCCTGGGGCTCTCCATCCCGGCCCCTCTCTGCGGTAGGGCTCACAGCTGCGCCACCCCACCTCCGCCATGATGTAGGGGCTGTCGGTAACTCAGTTTCCAGGCAGATGTGGCCATCAGCTGTGGGAGGCAGGGAGGATGCCTGTGTGTGCGGGAGCCCCAGGGGCTCTACCAGGCGGCGGCCGCTGGCTGACTGTCCCTGATGCTGGGTGGTGACAAACCTTCAGGCTCTTCTGATGGGGTGGACTTATTGGAGTAGAGGGATTGGAAAGAGAGCATTGTATTAGGAGTGCAGATTTCTGTGGATGGGTCTTTTGAAAGTCAACTGGAAAAGGACCACCAGAATACATCTACTTTTACTAGCTTGTGGGACTATAGGGTGATTTTCCTCTTTTTCTTTACGTTTTGTAAGATTTCCACAAAAACTTTTTTTGTAGTAAAAATGTTACTGAGTCACTTAGATGCGCGTACACACAAGTATGGGCCACAGAAACTTCGGAGAAGTAAAGGCAGAAGGATAAGGAAATTGTCCATCTGCTGAGCGGCCCTCCGGAAGGGAGTGAGGATGGAAGGTCTCGTCTGGCACCTTGTTGAAGTTGTTAAAAGCGGCCTCGCCACATTGACAGAGCCCACAGTGAGCGCCACAGTCTGCTCCGGCTCCCTCCACCAGGGTTCTCTGAGGTTTTGTGTTTTGAGGGGAGGAACCCTCATCTTGCCAGCTTTGATTGTTGCTGTGGGCACTTCTCCCTCCACTCACTGAACAGCTTATTGCAGGTTTCTTTATGGTGCTTGCCAAGCATTACAGCCAGTGTGGTAACATTGGACACTGTGGTACTGGGGAATCTTCCTTTTTGAGGCCGAGTAGATTTTGCATCCACACCAAGGAGGTCTCTGCTGTATACTAAGGAACAAGTTTCCCTCCCTCCCTTTCTCAGGGAAAACAATATTCTCTTCTGAGAAGGCAGATTTCTCCTTGCTGCTCCAAAGGTATCAACAGAATGTGCCTGTGGTTAACGGTGGGGAACCTTAGGGCAGAGTGATGTGGTCTGGGTGGAAGCAGGAGACAGCGGGCAGTCAGATGGACGTTCCAGAACAGGAATTCCTCTCCCAAGCGGCCCCAGGAGGGAATCAGCCAGCCAGAAGGTGAACTCTAACCCAACCATCTATTCTTCAACCAAAGGCGCCCAAAAAGAAAGGGAAGAAAGGGAAAGCCAAAGGTACCCCGATTGTTGATGGTCTCGCTCCGGAGGACATGAGCAAGGAACAGGTGAGCGGGCTGGCCTGAGCCGCGGACCAGCGCTGAGTTGGGGTGGGATGGGTTTGCTACTCTGCGCTTCTCCTAGGAGCCTCTTTCAGACCGCTGCCCCCACTTCCGCGTGCACCTCCCCTCTGCCTGGCTCCTGCTGCCCTGCCCACACGTGGATACGCCCCTCCCACGCCTGCACGCCCAAGCACAGCACGTGTTGTAAAACAACGCGGTACAGACACATGGGTGAACTTTTTTATAGGGTAGTAGGAATTTGGAAGGAAATGTCTTTCTGGTATAAAAGCTGTTTTAAGTTTTCTGGGTTTTCTTTCATTCTTATCTTTTGTAGGCACCTGATGCTTACAGAGCTGTTATCATAGTACATACACCTATAGCATTCTCATTTGTTTTATTTACCATTAAACATTGTGAATTATTTTTGGCCACTTGTTCATTTTGATGAACTTAAGAGCTGGAGAACATGGTTATATAATTACAATTTCAATTACAAGGCTCCTGAAACCTGTAACGTGTGCAAACTGTGAGAGCAAGTGTGGTCTGGGAGCATCTGACATGCACTCCTGTGAGCGTTAATGACCCTTACTTACTTTTGATGGTTTTAAGACAAGGAAATGAAGGGTGACTGAAACAGGCATAAGACCTGAAGCTGGAGAGCTGGGCCGAGGCCCTTGAACAGCGGTGGAGAGCCTTTGTGTCACAGGCTGTGTCCGCAGAGGGTGGTGGGTCAGGTTGCGCTTTGGAAAGGTCCCCAGGCTGCCGCGTGAATGGCTTACCCACTGCGCTGCCCCAGCCGTCAGGCTGTTTCTTGGCTCCCCATTTTCTCCTGTCCGGTGGGGACAGAACTGTGACATGGCAGTGGCCAGTCTGCAGAGCAGAGCCTTGCTGTCTGGTGTTCCAGGCGTGGACACCTGAGAAGCTTCCAGGGCCCAGGCAGGAGTGAGAGACTCAGGGCAGCTGCGGCCAGTTCGCTGCATGTTAACCTGTGGGCCCTGGGCTCCAGAGCTGTTTGTTTGCTGATTTTTGAAGAGAAGCTTGAAATCTAGGTAGTTGTAAGAAATCTAGATATCGAGTGATGGAACGTCCAGCGTGAGCCGGTCAGAGTCGGGAGGAGCCTGGCTTAGATCCTTTGTCTGATTGACACAGTAGACCCCACTGTAGACCTCCCTCCTGGGGAGCCCAGCCCCGTCCCGGCCTGGCGGCCCTGTTTTGTTTTTTTTTTCCTTTAACCTATTTGCAGATTTGCATTTGGCTCCGGACCAAACCATCTTGACTGTTTCGGGTTTACTGGTTTTGTATACTTTTTGCTTAACGTGTATCTTTAAAGGTGAAAGGTTTTCTACATTGTTTTGTGAACATATTTACATCATTCTCATATCTTTGTGTTGTTGGGCCATATAACCTTCTAGCTGATATACTCTAATTTCTCAACCATTCTCCTATTTATTTTTTTATTGGCCGTGCTGTGTGGCTAGCGGGATCTTAGTTCCCCGACCAGGGATTGAACCCGGGCCCTGGCAGTGAGAGCGCGAAGTCCTTATCACGGGACCGCCAGGGAATTCCCAACCATTCTCCTACTTAAAAGCATCTTAGATCATTTCCTTTTTAATCTTTTTGTTGTTGTAATAATGGTGTGGCTAATATCTTTAAGCGGAAAGCTCCTGTGTTCTTTTGAGAAATTTCTTTAGTGTGAATCCCCAGGAAGGAATAAAAGCATATAATCATTTTATGACTCTTGGCCAAATACAAGAGATTTCTGCTGTTTGCTGAACGTTCCCTGTCCCCGAGCCTTCCCAGCCCCCTACTTTAACTTCTCACTGTTAGCTCTGATTTACTCTGAGGTGAGAGCAGCCCCTCCCTCTTTCTTCCTGGCCTTTCTCCGTGCACCCTCCCCTGGCGGCAGGTGGCCCGCCCCGGCCGCCTCACTGGCCCTGTTCTGCCTGCCAGGTGGTGGAACACATTGGCCGCATCCGGGAGGAGCTGGACCGTGAGCGGGTCGAGCGCAACTACTTCCAGCTGGAGCGGGACAGGATCCACACTTTCTGGGAGATCACGCGGAGGCAGCTGGAGGAGAAGAAGGCTGAGCTGAGGAACAAAGACCGGGAGATGGAGGAGGCCGAGGAGAGGCACCAGGTGGAGATCAAGGTGCGTGGGGCTGGCCTGTCCCCATAGGAGCTGCCACATGGGCAGAGGAGCCGGACCGGGGGCCAGGGGCGTTGTCTCGCCTTGCTTTTGGGAGTCACAGCCCTTTGTGTCCTTGACGTGGGGAACTGAGGGTATTTTTTATGTGTGTGCAGGTGGGCATGTGTGTGTAGGTGAGCCTCTGTGTGCAGGTGGCATGTGTGTACAGGTGGGCAGGTGTGTGCAGGTGGGCAGGTGTGTGTAGGTGAGCCTGTGCAAGTGAGCAGGTGTGTGCCAGTGGGCATGTGTGTGCACGTGAGCAGGTGTGTGCAGGTGGGCATGTGTGTGCAGGTGAGCAGCTGTGTGCAGGTAGGCATGTATGTGTAGGTGGGCAGGTGGGTGCAGGTGAGCCTCTGTGTGCAGGTGGGCATGTGTATGCAGGTGGGCAGGTGTGTGCAGGTGAGCCTGCGCAGGTGTGTGCAGGTGAGCCTGTGCAGGTGGGCATGTGTGTGCAGGTGAGCCTGTGCAGGTGGGCATGTGTGTGCAGGTGTGTGCAGGTGAGCCTGTGTGTACAGGTGAGCCTGTGCAGGTGGGCATGTGTGTGCAGGTGAGCATGTGCGTGCAGGTGAGTCTGTGCAGGTGAGGTGTGTGCAGGTGGGCATGTGCATGCAGCTGAGCGGGCAGAGTAGGTGAGTGGTGGTACTCCCCCCCGCCTGCAGGTCTATAAGCAGAAGGTGAAGCACTTGCTGTACGAGCATCAGAACAGCTTGATGGAGATGAAGGCGGAGGGCACCGTGGTCATGAAGCTGGCACAGGAGGAGCGCCGCGCGCAGGAGGGTGCCCTGTGCAGGGACATGCGGGCGCTGCAGGTGGAGCTGAAGGAACAGGAGCTGGCCGGCGAGCTGGTGGTGAAGAACCTGAGGCTGGTAGGTGCTGGCGTGCTGTGAGCGCCTCGGGATGCACTCCAACTGGGAATTCATATTTCTGTATATTAAATCCTGCATTTTGGCAATTAAATATTAAACAACAGTAGCAGCAGCATGCAGCCAAACAAGCCCTGTTTGGGGTCCAGACACAGAATTCTGTCTCAGGCTTGAGCAACAGGTTGGCTTCCCAAGAGGGAAATCCAGCTCAGGGTCCCTCTCCGTATACTGCTGACCTCTGACCCCAGAGACGCGCGCGCGGCCCCTGAAGTGAGCAGCCCTCCAGCCCTTCGGCAGCCACAGCAGCTTGTCCTGTGAGCTGTGCTCTCAAGTGCCTCGCTGACCTTTGAGACTCTTTGGTCCTTTCGGAGGGAGGCGGCGGGGTTCCAGGTGGAGGTTGGAACTCCTTCTTAAGCGCCGGGTGCGGTTCTGATCTCTGGGGACACAGCGGATGGGGCTGACAAAATGCCTGCCCACGCACGGCTGATGGTCTAGAATGGAGAGGCTGCCCCTGAGACAGAAGACAAAATAAGCTGTCAAACCTGTGTCGCAGGTCTGCGGGCATTAGTGCTACAGGAAGGTGCTGGGAACCAGGGTGGTTGCATTGTTCTACGCGTTCCGGGAATTCATTGAGAAGGTGATACCTGGGCAAGGGTGGGGGGAAGGCAGGGCTGGGGGAGACCAGGCCCTGAGAAGGGCTGGGGATGGACCAGTGCCACGGCCCCCAGGAGTGAGGAAAGAGGGGTCTGGGGGACAGGACTGAGTCGGGGGCCTCTGGAGGGCGTGGGCAAAGGGAGGATGTGTCCAACTTCGGTTTTCAAAGGTTGTTCCTGGCTGTGGGTTGAAAGCCTTTGTCAGTGCACTTGTCTCTGTGTATGTCTGGAGGCGGCCCAGCCTCAACTGAATCTGGAAATAAATCAGTAACACTGCAGACTTTGCCGTGAAGCTTGAGGGAGCTGAAGTCTTGGACGCTTGAGGGCAGTCTGGTCTTTCTGACAGAAGCACAGAGTGGGCTGCCTTCCAACAAGTACAGCGGTGCGGGCTCTCTGCTTACGCGAGGCCTTGGGCGTGGAGTAGGTACACGGTCAGAGTGCCGCTCTGAGTGAAGACACTGCTCTAGAGTCTAATTTAAACTTTTTATTCAGAATTTATAACTGTCTATTAAAATAATTTGTAGCGGTGTTCTAAGCCAAAGCAGGTTAGCCGACAGCGGGGAGCCGGCAGCTCTGTGTGGGTCTGGCCCCTGCTGTCCAGCCTCTGGGCAGGGCGGGAAGGGCTGGGCACGGCCAGGGGCCGGGATGTCTGTCAGCATTCTCTGCAGCTCCCAGGTGAGCTGCGCTGAGGGAAGTCCATTATCAAGTGTGGAATTTACCAAACCTTGTTATTCCGGGCTGGGTCCATGAGCTCGGAGGTGGGGGGCCCAGCAGAAGCAGCACAGGTTTACTGAGCCGGGCTTTCCTTGCCAGTGAGGCGAGGGGCCGGGCTGAGGGGCCGGCGTCTGTCCCGTCCCGTCTGACCTCCAGTGACCGGCCACTTCCGCCTCTGCAGAAACACGCCGAGGAGATCACCAAGATACGCAAGGACTTTGAGCGGCAGGTGCGAGGTCAGCGTCTCCCGCGCTCCGTGTAAGACGGCCCCAGAGCCCCTCCCATCAGGAAGGGACTGCCCAACAGCGCTTGCTAACCGGGCACATAAACCAGTTAAAGCAGCTCAGACCTGCAAAGCGAGGCTGGTGGACTCTTCAGGATCCCAGAACACCCTATTCCATGAGAGGTGGGAGGCTGTGAGGACCACCCAGTACCCGCCCACACCCTCAGGCACGAAGCGGCACCTAGAAGCAGGCGGTAGTTATCCAGCCTCGTGGGCAGCGTCCAGGTCTCCCGGCCTGCGGAGGCTCCAACCTCGGAAGTCTGTTTGGTTTACTGATAGAGCCCGTAGTCTGGCTGGCTGGCCGTGGTTAGAGCCCATTGGGACTGGGTGACACTCGGCTGTTGGGATCCCTGAGGCAGGGATTGATTAGCAATGCCTGCGACGGGCAAGGAGGGCAGGCTGGTGTGTGCTCTGGTGCCACAGAGCAGGAGCAGCTCCCCGCCCCGTCCTGCTTTCCGCAGAGCTTGTTGGTGAGGCCTTCGTCCTGGTGGGTGTTCTCGGCCCTGGGCACAGCTGCCATCTCTTCTCGTAGCGACAGGGCCAGCATTCTGCTCAGCTGCTGTGTGTGCTGCTGCCTTTCAGAAATCGAGGCCAAGTACGATAAGAAGGTCAGGATGCTTAGGGATGAGCTTGAGCTGCGCAGGAAGACAGAGATCCACGAGGTGGAGGAGAGGAAGAACGGCCAGATCAGCATGCTTATGCAGCGCCACGAGGAGGCCTTCACGGACATCAGGAACTATTACAACGAAATCACCCTCAACAACCTGGCTCTCATCAACTCCCTCAAGGTGCTGCCGGAGTGCCCAGCCCCCTTGGGCCGACACCCCTGCTTGTAGCAGCATTTGACCCTGCCCTTCAGCGGCCCTTGATCGAAGCTCACGAGTTGTGTTGCCCGCTACAGCCGTGGCTGCGGTCCGGCTGTTGCCCTAACCCTCATGTGGCAGGGAAGTGATACACCTGTATGCACTGGGATATGTCAAAGGTCAGGTGGAAGCACAGGGGCGTCATCGTCACTCAAGTGCTGGCAGCCGTGGAGGATGTCCTCTGGGGGTCATGAGCAAAGTGTAATCTCTCAATTTGCACGGAGGCTGAAGTACTAGAAAATTCAGAATAAGTTAAAACTGTGAAAAAATACTGTGTGTTTACACAGAAAACAGATGTAGGTCCTCACGGTGCCGGCAGGACCATTCTCTGCGGGCAGGGGAGCTCGCGGCCCTCGCCCTGCAGGCCGCAGCCCCTGGTCCTGCCTGCCGACCCCCTACCCCTCGTGCCCACAGGAGCAGATGGAGGTCATGCGGAAGAAGGAGAGGCACCTGGAGAAGGAGATGATGGAGGTGTCCGCGCAGAACAGGCTCCTGGCAGACCCCCTGCAGAAGGCTCGGGACGAGATGAGCGAGATGCAGAAGCAGCTCGGGGGCTACGAGAGGGACAAGCAGATCCTGCTGGTGGGTTTCTGCCCGATTCCTGGCCCTCCCTGGCACCTCCTCCTGGGTGTGGAAGGGCAGGGAGGCGTCTCCTGAGGACCAGAGCGGAGCCTGGCCCTCGGGGCAGGAAGGGCAGGGGCGCTGAGCCCCTCCTTCCTGGGCCTGGTGGCCCTGGGGCACGTGAGGCTGGCACCTGTTCTGGGAGATGGGTGGCCCCGGCGGGCTGCCCCGGCGGCTCAGCCCCTCAGGCCTGGGAGCTGGTTCCCTCTGACGCTCACCTGGCCTGGCTGTTGCTCGGGAGCTGCATCGTGTGGGTGCCTGAGTCGGGAGTGCTCTCTCCTCCACCCCCATTTTCTCTCCAGTGCACGAAAGCCCGTCTGAAAGTCACCGAGAAGGAGCTGAAGAGCCTGCAGTGGGAGCACGAGGTTCTGGAGCAGCGCTTCATCCAGGCGAGCTCCCGGGACGCCTGGGTGCCGGGCTGGGCGCCTGGCTGCGGCAGCTGGAGGTCCCGTGGCCCTCCTCGTTCTGCGCGGCTCTCGGTGGGCGGCCGGCCCGGGTCTCAGAGGGCGGTCAGTGGTGGGGAGCGGGTGGTGCCCACGGCTGTCCCCTGGGGCTCTCCTCTGAAGCGTGGAGGTGGCCTGGCCCCTTGAAGGAAGGGCTTTCTTCATCTGTGTGTGTGTTTCTAAGTCCCAAATCTTTATGTGTGCGTTGTAAGCAAGCCTGTGGGTGCAAACACGAGGGCCCTGGGGCCGTGCGCTGGTCCTCACAAGTGGTCAGAGCTTCCTGACTCTCCTCCCACACTCTTGTGTGTCCCGGTGTAGGGACACCGCTTCCCAGAAGTGAGGGCGTCTGGAGCGCCCGTGTTCTCGTCTCAGCCTGTGTGCCGTCTCTCCGATCGGGTCACATTTGAAATCTCTGTTCCAGTCCTTTGCTGTTACAAGCACGCTTTTAAGTTCGTCTTTGTGCAGCTGTGTATCCCTTTCAGGGAAGTGGGTTCCTAGCAGGGGAGCTGCTGGGCGAGAAGGTTCACGTTCAGGGTGCAGATAGTCTGCCGGGAGGGATGTTCAGAGTTGCGACCCCACCCACAGTGCCCAAGGGCCGCTTCCGCCGGCACCAGGTCTTCGCTGATGTGACTGGGGGGCAGGCAGGTGTCTCACTGCACGTGCTTTTCCGCAGAGATGGCCCTCCCTGCCTGCAGGTCCCGGGGTCTGGCCCTGGGCCTGGCCGAGGGCAGAGCCGCCCCCTCTGTGTGAGCCGTTAGCACAGCTACCGCCGCAGACTGACAGTGGAAAGGACATCCCGTAAGCGGTCAGAGCGAGAGTGACCCTCAAGGAGCCTCCGAGGGTCCCGGAGGCTGAGGGCAGCTGAGGGGAGGGTCCGTAGGCAACCAGGGAGACGCGGCTCCCCGCTGCAAGGTGGCGTGAGTGGGGAGGGGACTCTACCACCTTCTCTTCTGTCTGCATGTCGTCTGCGGCAGGGGAGGCAGGCAGCGCCCCTAAGAAACCAGACTCGTCACGTTTTAAAGAGCAGAGGACGGGGACTGGATTGAAGCACATCTTGAGAATACGATCCTGTAGTTAGAAAGACACGGTCCTACAGGGTTTCAGCACAGCCCTCTCCTCTTCCTAGCAGTGATGTGTGTTTTTATGGCAGTGCAGAACATTCTGGAAGCAGTCCCAGCAAATGCTCAGATGGTGGCCTCTGGGAAGTGGGGTTGAGGAGTGTTTACTTTTTCCTTTTTACACCCCTACTCAGTCTTGATTGTTTAATGGTGCACAGTTAAAAGGTAAAGGAGATGAAAAGGACACTGTCCTTGGTGGACAGGTGGGTGGCTCCAGTGCTCGCTCTAGACCTGTGTTCCAGGGTCTGGGGCTGGCAGAGGGAGTGGACCTCCAAGGGGCCCCCACCCGAACACTGCTGAGTCTGAGGCCCTGGACCTCACGGGGATGATCATGTCCCGAGCCTGCTGCCCAGACCCAGGGCAGGGGGTCTGTGCAGGTCGTACTAGGGTCCCTGTGGCTTCCTGAGACACCTTCCCAGAGGTGTTTCCTCCTGCCGCCCATGATGTGGACAGCCGCATACCTCTAATTCGGTCACAGAGTGGGGCTCAGGCAGCGTAGAAGATTCAGACCCACCTGCCCGTGGCCGGGTGCTGGTGAAGGTGCTGTGCCGTGGCCTCGGGGCAGAGCCGGGAGGGCCTTCTTGCCAGTGAGAAGCCCGGGCCCACCCCGCAGGTGCAGCAGGAGCGGGACGGGCTGTACCGGAAGTTCACCGCAGCCATCCTGGAGGTGCAGCAGAAGGTGGGCCTCAAGAACCTCGTCTTGGAGCGCAAGGTACAGGCCCTGGCCGCCGCGGTGGAGAAGAAGGAGGTGCAGTTCAACGAGGTGCTGGCGGCCTCCAACCTGGACCCTGCGGCCCTGACCCTCGTGTCCCGCAAGCTGGAGGTCGGTCCCAGGGGCCCCCGGGGAGGGGCTTCCGGCGGCCTGGCCTCCGGTCGGGGCTCCTGTCTTGTGCTCCAGCCTCCGTCCCTCAGTGGAGTCTCAGTTCACCTCGGGGAGGGGCTGTTGTGGTTTGCTGGCCCGAGCGCCCAGGCCTGTGTGAGCCATCGGGCTCCCCAAGTTCCCGGGCTCTGCCCTGGTGTCTCTGAGGCCTTCCCCGGCCCCTCCTTAGCCTCCCGGCACCTTCGAGCCCGAGTCCACTGCCCACTCCAGCTTAGCCTCTCAGCCAAGGCCACGGCCGCCGTCCGCCTGGGACACTGAGATGTGCTGGTTGAGGCCGTGGCAGGGGGAATGCAGGGCCATGGGTGGCCTTTGTGATGGCTGCTGGGAAGGCTTCCCAGAGGGAGTCACACCTGAACGGAGGCTGGAGCGTCTGTTCACTCGAGAGTCTGCAGTCGTGTGTGGCTTTCCTCTGGGCTGGGGCTGTCCTGGGCATGGGGCACAGCAGTAGAAAGACAGACGAGGCCTTGGTGCCCACAAGCCAGCAGGGTGAGCTGAGGACTCAGGACGGCAGTTGCCACTGCCGCTGGCTCAGCAGGCAGAAGCCCTGATGCCCCTGGCGGTGACCTTACCTGGAAATGGCCTTGTCCCTCTGCTCCCTGACCTGGGTGGGACGTGCCACAGAAGAAAACGGGTGATGACGGACAAGGGGTCTTTGGTGCTGCTAGGGAAGCGTGGCCTGGCTCTGGGATCCTGGCCAGTTGGGTGACCTGTAGCCGCCAGGCCTGAGGTGGCCCCAGGTACGGTTTCCTTGGGGGTCTAGGAGACGGACACAGTCCACAGCTGGCCTCCGTGACTCCACGGAAGGTCCTTCCATGCTGGAGGGCCCTGTCTGCCCCTACTCTTCATTCACACAGAAGCAGATCTCCTGGGTTACAGGCCTCAGATGGCAACAGGAGGGCAGGAGAGGGTGGGCAGGGCTGACAGGATGACTCGTCACCAGTGGAGGAGGGGGCTGGGGTCTGAGGTGATGTTGTGCCCAAGGTTCTGGCTGAGACCAGGTGTTTGCTCACGGGAGCGATGGCCCTGGCTCAGTGGGTGGCAGTGCCTGGAGGACCCAAGTTACCTAGGCTCGGTTCTCGGGGCTGGGGTAGTGCAGCCTCATGGTGGGGCCTCGTCTGGGCCGGCATCACCATGGTCCCGAGTCTGGGGGCTCGTCTCTGTTCTTGTCCCTCTTGTGTGTGGATCACAAAGGGGAGGAGGGCTTTCTTGCTCTCCTCTTGGGAAGCACAGCCGGTCTTGCAGCTGGGCCAGCGACCCAGTGCTGCCAGCGACCAGGGTGAGGGAATAAAAACTCGGCCCGTCCATGGCAGTCACCATGGCTGTGCCTGGGGGCCAGGGCAGGGCAGGTGGGGAATCGAGGGGGTTTTCCCTGGGATGGCGTTGGCAGCCGGGGTGGCCCCAGAAGCAGGCCAGGCTGCCCCTTCTCACCCTCTGGGCAGCTTCCTTATGGAGACGCAGATCTGTCTCCGTTGGAGACCTTTCCACACCAGCCGCTCCCCGTGTGGACGTCCTGACACCTTCCTTTCCTCAGGACGTTCTGGAATCGAAGAACAGCACCATCAAGGACTTGCAGTACGAGCTGGCCCGGGTCTGCAAGGTGCGAGGAGACCACCCACCCCTCCCCCATGTTCTGCCAGCTGCCCGGGGCTCCACACCCCTCCCTCAGGCCCCTTCCTCACCCAGGACCCCACTTGATCTTTACCTTTGGGTGCTGACACAGTCTGAGGCCGTCTGCGCCTGCCCAGGGTCACTTGGCCTGCAGGTGGCCTGGAGTACATCCGCATGGCTCCGACGCTGTCCTGGTGTCCCTGATGGGGCCTGCCCAGTGCATGCGTGGCATCCTGTCCAGCAGGCTGTCCCTGTGTCCCTGTCCGGCCCTTGCTCTGGAGCCATGGCGCTAGCCTGGCCTCTGGGGCGGTTTGGGGCGGGGGGGTGTCTCTGCTCCCTCAGAGTCACGTCCACGTCTTCCAAGCACGTCTTCCAAGGCCTTTCTGAGTCTGGTGAAAGCCACACAGAGGCCTCCTGCAGCTGGGGAGTGCAGTGCCCTGACCCTGGTGCCGTCTGTGCCTGCACCCAGCGTCCCCAGCTCTGTGGCTGAGCCCGCAGCTCTGTCAGTGCTTGGCCCGTGGGGACGCAGACACAGTGCTGCCTGCAGACGCGCTTCCCGAGAGCGAGCACCCCGCGCGCGTGACTCAGATGTGAGCCCTGGGCTGTGGAGCCCCAGCATGAAGGCAGTGCCCGTCATGGGCACTGGGCTCCGTGGTGACCAAGTCCCCTGGGCCTTCCCTGCCCACAGGGCCCTCCCCAGGTGCTCTGGGAACCCCTGATACTTATATGCATTCTTGGGGGAATTTCCGTAACCCACATCTGACTGTGGGGAGGGCTGAACCCCAGAGGTGGGTGAGGGCCAGGGCCCAGCCCCTGAGTCATGCTGGAGCCCGGCCCTGGCTCACCCTTTGCTCTCAGCTCCCAGCACCTTGTCTTGCCGATGCCGGGGACAAGGAGCCCCTTTGAGCTTTTGCTCTGCATCAGGCCAGGCTCTGAGCACGTAGCATGCATCAGCTCTTCAAACGCTTGCAACTGTCTGGCGAAATGTGCCCTTTTAAAAACATCTGCTTTTAAAGGATGGGGGCACAGAAACCCTGTCTGCGTTGGCCCTGCCAGCGCTGTTGCCCAGATCTCGGCATTTCTGGGATGGGGGAAGGGAATAGATGCCAGTAGACAAGGCAGGGGGGTCATCCCTGAGAAGGCAGGGATGCTGAGCCTGAGTGAGAAATGCTTGCAAGGGACCAGGAACTGAAACCACAGTCCTGCTCTGAGTGCACACCCTCTTCAGTCTCCCCAGCCGTGAAACAGGGATGGTGGGGGCATCTTCCATTGTGGGTTACCCGAGGTCCCGCACATGAAGTGGTTGGGTAGTGCCCGGTAAAAGTCCTCAGACTCGGGCCAGAGTTGTTCTCGACAGAAGGAAAGCCTCTGGTTGTCTTCCAGCTGAGCCAGGAGGTGTCTGTGCATGGCCATCACCACCGGCTCATCTGGACCCACTCTTCTGGGGAGGTGGAAACTCAGCTACATAAGATCCCTGGGCAAGTCACTTGGCTTAAAAGGATGGCCCCTTCCGTGGGGCCTTTGATTGGTTTGGCCTTGAGGACTCCAAACACTGGGGTTTGTCCTGCTTGTAATAATCATAATCATATCCCGGGTGCATTATGTTTTCCCAAAAGCTTTAAATGCATGTCTGCAGCCACTAACCAAGCAAATGATCTCCTTAAGACTGGAGTATTGAAAAAGACGTGGGGAATGACGGACTTAAAAAATGTGAACCCGAAGTCTTGACCTGTGAATCCCAGAGATTCAGGAAAACAAAAACAAAAACCCAAACAGAATCAGCAAAAGCTGTGAGCGGCACTAATGCCTTAAAACTTTGATATCTCTCAGGCTAAGAGTTTGATCAAAAGGGGGGACTGTTAAAAAGAAACAACAGGTCCTAAACGGAGTCACTTATGTGAACCCTACCAAGACTTAATACCTAATTGAAGTTTTAGCCTCTCCCTAGAGTGGAAATTTAAACCCATCAGCAGTGGGAGGTGATCTGCCTAAGACCCCCTGCCTCCCCTAAGGGAAGGTGCCCACCCTTTTAACTTCCTTGTCCCACCCTCCTGTGCCCATAAAAGCCTCCGTTTTGTACAGCTCCTCGGAGCACCCTTCCGCTTACTAGATTGGATGCTGCCATGAGTAAAGCCAATTAGATTCTCACATTTAAATAAGCGTGTGAAGGCCTGGGTCTGGTGTAGTGAGCACCTGGTAAAGGCTAGCTCTCCACGGGGCTGGGTGGGCCTGAGCGAGGGTCAGCCCCGGCTACCCCTCCCCTGAAGCCTCTGTGTCCCCACAGGCCCACAATGACTTGCTGCATACCTATGAGGCGAAGCTCCTGGCCTTTGGGGTCCCCCTGGACAACGTGGGCTTCAAGCCCCTGGAGACGGCCGTGACGCTGGGCCAGGGCCCCGCAGGACTCGTGGGCACCCCAACGTAGCCCCTGCCCGGGGCCACTGCCCGGATGACACCCACCTCACGCACCGAGGACAGCAGGTATTTGTTTTGTAGACGTGCGTTGTCAGCAAATGAAGGTTTTCACAAGTGCTGCGTGTCCTGTTGCGTGGCTGTGTGGAGAGGCGCCCCCAGGGCCCACGGTGCCGTCCGGCCCCTTCCCCGAGCCCACCAGCTCTGTGCGCACACCCGCCCCCATCCCACCTGGGGCTGGGCAGCTCCAGCCGAGCGTGCCTAGTGACCGCAGCCGCCTCGCAGATGCCAGCAGCAACTTTATTGAAGCCCGAGTGACAGCTGCCACTGGGAAATCGGGGCCAGAACGTCCCCGGGAAGTGTGACCCTGGTGCCCGTGAGCAACAAGCCTGCCCTGCTGGTCGGGGGCGGCTCAGCCTGCCGTGGTGACGGGTCCGGGCTCGCAGGCCGGCTGCCGGTCAGCCGCTAGCTCCCTCGGTATGTGGTATAAGACCACGGGCTCAGCAGCAGCGGCACGTGGAACTTGCGGGTCTCGTTTGTGATGGTGAAAACGACCTGCGGGCAGAGGGGACACCGGGAGAGCCAGGGGCCAGCATGGAGCGCACTCAGCCTGGCCTCAGTGCTGCCGTGGACCCAGCAGCCCAGACGGCTGACCTGGGGCTGCGGTTGGGGGGCAGGAGCCCCGGGGCCAGCTGGGGGGCGGTGGGTGTGGCTGGGTCCTCCCCAGAGAAAGCACTCTATCTGAGGGGCCCTGGGCCTGCAGGTTCCCAAGGGGTCCCGCCCGAACAGGTCAACTGAAGGGGGACAGTGAGCTGGATGGGGCTCGGGTGAACCTCTGTCCGCAGGGGCTGAGTCAGCCTGACCCCGGAGCAGGGCAGGGACGGGCGTGACGTGGTCAAGCCCGGCACCCCTTTCTTCTGGGAGCCCAAAGCAGGTGCGAGGTGGTGGAGGCGCAGGGCCAGCCTGTGGGTCACGGTGAGTCATGGGCCTCCACCCGTCTGGCCCTCACCTCCACGTATGGGTAGAAGCTCTCCTGGCCCCTCTTCTGCCAGTAGCCCTCAGTGTCGAAGGACAGCTTGTAGGTGCCCGCCTTCATCTGGCCTGGCAGCAGGAGCCCAGGGCAGCGGCCGTCAGGGTCCGTGTAGCTGGGGAGAGAAAGGGGGGGGCACTGCAGAGGGGGCTGAGGAGCCCCCGGCCTGGGTCCCCCAGGGCTGCGTGCCCACCGGCCTCCGATGTCCCGGCAGCCTGACTGGAACTCGGGTGAGCAGGCCTGGGCGGCTATGGAGCAGGACAGCCTCCAGGACCTGGGGCTCTGGAGCAGCCCAGGGACACTGCGCACTGTTTGAGAAATCACAGAGAAGCAGAAGGGAGAAAATTCCCACAATCTACCCCGTGAGCAATAATCGCTTTATATCTGGCATGTATACTTTTCAGATTTTCTCTATGCGTAAACATGCTCATTTACAAACTTTAAGAACGGGTTGTACTAGTCACACTGTATTATAACGTGTACTTTTTGTTTAATATACTGCGCGTGGCTTTCTGGTTCAGTAACTGTACCCAAATCGCCGTCCGCGTGGTGGCCTGTTTCCAGCAGCACCAGTGGAGGCTCTGAGGGCCTCTGCTTCCTCGGAGCCCCTGGCACCTGCAGCCACGCTCGCAAGCATCTGCGCTGTGATCAGAAAGGGTGGCATTTACCAGCGCAGTTTAGGGGGTGTGGTTGGGAGTGGGTCTGTACGCCCCCCGCCCTGGACTCCGTGTGTTCCTCCAAGCGCAGACGGGGCCTGGACCCCCAGCTTTTCTGAAGGGCTCCATACCCTCAGGCCTGGAACCTTTGGGATCCAGCCTACCAGCCCACACCAGCGGGAGGGTCGGGGGAAACTGCTCACAGGCTGACCCATGACACCTGCCAGTCTGGGCTGGGCGTCCCGCAGCAGAGTCTGGGCCTGGGGCAGGGGTAGCGCTGCCAGGCAGCAGACACCTCCTGCTGCCCCAGCTGTCCCCCTTCGCCCCCCAGTCTAGGAAAGGGGTGCCTGTGGTGTCTGCACACAGGGTGCAGTGAGAATATAGAGAACGTCCAGTGCCCACCTGCTGCCCCGCACAGGTCACCCGTCAGTCAGTGACAACCAGGCCTTTCAGGTCCCACCTCAGGCCTCGGCTGGCCCAGCCTGCAGGAAGAGACACACCCCTCTTCCCCCTGCAGCGGGCACTTGGGCTGTGAGCTGTCCCAGCACGTTCTGTGGCCCTGACCAGGACTACACAGCCTGTTGAAAGCGCGGCCCCGAGAGTCTGCAGGGGGACTGTCCGGCTGTGGCGAGCCCTGCTCCCTGCCCTCCAGGCCTGCACCCCTTGCCCTGGCGTGGGGCGGGGAGGTGATCTGGACTCGAATCCTGCCCCAGACCGCCCTCCTACCTTTTCCTCAGCTCGGTCCACTGCTGGCCATGGTCTTCGAGCCTGGACAGACGGAGGCAGAGGCCCTCGGCCGGAAGCCCTGAGGCAGTGTCCAGTACGTGGGTGGTCAGCAGGCTGCTGCCCGGCTCCATACCTCTACCCTGGGCCACGAGAGGGACAGGGAAGCTGCCTTGTGTCCACACCTGCCGGTATGAGGCAGCGGAGTCGGTGTAAACAGCCCCGGGGGACAAAGTCCCAAACTGCCCCTGGGCCCTGGGTGAGGAGCTGCGGGTGGAATTGCCGAGCAGCCCGCGCAGGCTGCAGTGACACACTGCCATGCAGGTCGCTGACCTGTCCCCCTCCTCCCCCAGCAGCCCCCTCCCCCCAGCACTGAAGGGGTCTCCACATCCAGGGGCCTCTCCCTCAGTCAGTGCCGGCTGTGGGTGGCCACACGGGGTTCTTCTCCCGGAACTCAGCTCTGTCCCCTTAGCCCCAGGTGGAGGAGAGCTCAGGGGCTCCGAGTTCGGGCCTGTCCCCCTACCTCCGGGGAGCCCAGGTGTCGCTGGAGTGTCCGCAGCCGCAGGGCGACCCCGGAGCTCATGCCGGGCCGGACCGGGGGCTGGCGAGGTGGCGACACCACGCTGCCACCCCCAGAATGTCCCCGGGCCCCTCCCAGGCCCCGGGGGCCACGTGTCTGACCAAACTCGGGGCGGAGCCACAGGGAGGGGTGAGGCCGGTCTGGTTCGCAGCGGCTTCACCTCGGTGCCCACCTGGAGGGGCCCAGGGGCCTTCACGGGGTGGAGGGGGTGGAGGGGGCGGGAGGGGTGGGCAACCGGCGTGCACAGACCTTTGGGGCCGTGGAGGCTCCTCCCGGCCCGGAAGTGGAGCGGCCCTGGGGTCGGGGCGGGGGGCTCGGGGCGGGGCTCGGGGACGTTGGGGTTGAGTGCTGGGCGGGACCGGACGGGGAGGGGCGCGGGGAGGGGGTGGGGCTCTGGCGGGGCGGGTAGGTCCAGCCAAGGTCCACTTCGGCCGCTGGGCGGCGCAGGGCGAGCCTGACGGCCCCCGGGAGCCCCTCAACCGGTGTAGCTTGTTTTCTTCCCTGGGAAGGTCGGGATTTGATGGTAGCCCCGACAGACCACGTGGTGGTGCCTCAGGCGGGACCGATGGCCCCTGTGGTCGCACTGCCCGCCCCTCCTCCTACCCGCTCTGGCCCTCGACCCCCAAGGAGCATGGGCCCTGCACACTGACAGCGTAGGGTCTGGGCTATTCAGAAACGAGGAAACAAGAGACAAGGCTGAGCCGACGGGCACGAGTCCATCATTGTTTCGCAATAGTCCATGATGTACACACGGAACCGACTGTATATAAAGTATAAATAAAGATAAGGGCGTTCTGTGTTTAAAATCTGGGTGACGTTGCCTGGCGGGTTGGATTGCTCTGGATGTGGAGTCATTTTTCTTGTTGCTAAAGAGCCTTTTCTAATTATTTGGATAGTGAGTGTGGCCAATTTCTACGTTAAGGATCACACCCCTCTGAGGTGGGGAAGGGGACCTTTCTAGCGACACTTGGGTGTTGGTTACAGTGCTTTGCAAGCAATCAGGAAATGTCTGTCTGAGATTTAAATGCATGTGACGTTTGGCAGGGCTCACGTTTTTAGGAGGTGGCCCCAAAGAGACACACGCCTGTTTTGGTAAACGCCCATGGGGACGGGACCAGAAACAACCAGGCTGTCCCCACGGGGGACAGTTAAATACATGAACTCTGCCACACACAGCAACTGTGCAGCCCAGTGAAAAGAGTGAGGCCCATTTGTGTGTAAGGTGGATGGTCTCGGGGCGGGAGGCATGTATAGCTTCGTGGTTTTAAATCCGCAGTAGCTTTCAGCCCATTACAAGGGCAAGCTCACTTATCACCATCACAAGCTCAGGGTGCAGCTATTAGAATCCCCTTTTTACAGAGGAGGAAACTGAGGCACAGAGAGGCCATGTACTGGAATATTTTCTAGTGTGGTACACAAAAGACTGACGATACCAGGTCCACCTCTGGGACAAGCAGTGTCGACAAGCGTTAATTATTTTCATTCTGTAACCTTTCTTTGTACACTTAAAGTCTCAAATGTCAAGCTGACAAAAACAACAATCAAACCTTTTTTGGAGGGTGCCCTTTCACCCCCTTCGTCCTTCTCTGCCCCGAGAGAAAACCTAGTTCTGGGAGAGCGCGGGGCAGGGCAGGGCGTCGTCACAGCTCTTTCTGGGGTCTCGCTAGGGCCCCCTCCCCAGGCTGCAGGCTTCACCTGGAACCTTCCCTGTGCCTCTGGGAGGGCAGTGGGTTGATTAAGAGTAGCCATGGGGGTCCAGCTTAATAGGCCCAGTGCCAGCCATGCCGTGCTCGCCGCGTGACCCTGAGCTGTGACCCTGCTGCCAGGAGGGGGAACAAAGTGCGCGTCTACCTGCTGGGCCTCTTGTAAAAAGAGACCAGACACAGGCCTTGAGCTCCTCCCTCCTCCCCACTCCTTTCTGACCAGGTGAGTGTGATGCTTGAGTTGGAGCATTCCACCCCCCCACCCCCCCTGCCCCGCCCCCTCCCTGGCATCGGGAGGACAGACACAGGCCCTAAGGAAGACACACGCTGAGGAGGAAAGAAGCTGCATCCCTGGAGTTGCTGCTGGGCCGCCTGGCAGGTGGGTGGGGCCTTTCGTGTCTGGATTGTGTTAAGTGCAGTGATCTTAAAGCTCTCGCGTTGATTTTTCCAGGTGGGTAGCCCAAAGCGTTTCTGCTTCAGGGAGTTGAGATCATGCAGGTAAAACGTATAACTACACACAGGGTGCTCAGTACCTTGGAACTGACCGTTCTTCCCGGGTGGCTGAGACGCTGAGCAGCAACGAGGGTCGCCCGTCCTCCTGTCCCAGGGAGAAGGCGGCCGGTCGGGCCGCCGTCTGGGTCTGTGCTGGTGCTGGGAGGTCCCCGCCCTACCCTGAGCCCCTGGAGAGGCCCACGTGGGACCAGCCTCTGGGGCCCCGCTGAGGCACTGCAGCTGCGCTATGACACCAAGGGTGCCCGAGCCCCTGCCCCTACTCCACGCCCCACCCCGGGAGTCCTTCCAGGCCGCTGTGGCGGGAATTTGTGGTCAGAACTCAGCGGAAGGGCCATGAGGGCAGCTGGGACCTTCCTGCACTGAGGAAATATTGAACATCACCAGGTACACTGAGGCGACACAGGTGACAAGGGGAAGGCCATTTCACATGGTGCTATGAGCTGAGAAGGCCACACGATGGGCGGTGCCAGAGGGTGACAGGCGCTGGAGGTCAGGGGGCCTGCCGGCAGGCTGAGGAAGGCGAAGCCAGGGGTGGGGCTCACAGGAGGGGCGCATTTGGCCCCCGGTAGCATTTCAGCTCCCCAAGGACCTGGGTTATTGTCTGTTTCGTCAAGGCTGTTCCCGTGCCTGGGATAGGACCTGGCCAGAGGTAGGTGCTACATCAATATCCCTTGAATGAATGGACAGAAGGAGTGTGCAGATACGCAAGGGCAGAGACGTCAGGCTGCAGAGCGGGAGTTAAGTAGATGAAGAGGGCAGACGTGAAAGAAGAGAGCGCGGGAGAGAGAGAGGCACGGTTTCCAGGCCCTGCTTCCCAGCCCTCGCCGGGCTCTCCTCCACCCCAAGCCTGTCTGCACTCTGTTTCTTTACGGGAAGGTGCCTCTGTCCTTCACTCACCCATGTGTCCTGCGCTGCACGTCTCCAAAGCAGCTCCGAGTCTGTTCCCACCACACCCCCTGTGCCCGAAGCCTCCTTAGTCTTAAGCCGGGGCATCAGAGAGCTCTGGCCAGAGATGAGGCCCCTTCCCTGCCCCGGGACAACCGCACCTTGTCTGTGTCGTGGACTCGGCTTTCTGCACTTGTGTGCCCGTTCGGGTCACTGCCTGGTCCAGGATTGGCTGCCCTCGCCCTGGGACAGGGAGCATTTGTGGGTCAGTGCGTCCCAGGGGGTTCTAATGTTCCGCCAGGCTGAGGACCCCTGGCCTGCATCATGACACTGCTGCTCAGCAGCGACACATGGGCCACCGTAGAACATAGTTCATGAGGCATCCGCTGGCCTCAGCTGGACTTCGAGGTCGGGCCGAGGATGGGAGGGTTGGTGCTGCTGGTGCCTGTGATTGCGGCTGCGACCACAAGCCTTCAGCTTGGGGGTTGCCGGCACACAGGCACGTGGTGGTCAGCGCGGGGACCACAGGTGCCGCCAGAGAGCAGATGCACCAAATGTGGGGGGCCTTCCCTCCACTAAGTGACTGGCTTCCCGGGTGCTGTCTTGTCAGGCACACCTCAGGGCTCATCTTGGCTCACCACTCAGCAGAGAAGCAGACTTTGATAAATTCATACCACCCCCTTCCAAAACTGACCCAGGAGGAGACTTCCCCTGGATTGAGATCTGATCAACATATTCCTAGTCCCAGCACCAAACTGGGGGGTCCTGGGACCCCTTCAGTTATGTGGTCACCACTTCCGGGGTCAGGGTGCCAGGAATGTTTTCCGGTTTCACCAGGGGATGTGGTCTAATTTTGTGGCAGGCAGAGCCACTTCGTTTTGCCAGTTAGAGGAGGGGTCTTGTGGGTACAGTTCTGATTTCCTCCAGGGATCCCTCAGGGCTCACTGTGCCCGGGGCTCACCGTCAGCCTGTGTGTGCCAGCAGGACCCCGCCTGCAGCAGCCACCTCTTCTGACTGGTTGGTCCATGTGCCAGTTGGTCTGGGGTCTGTTCTCATGGGTTGAGTGTCTGTTCTGAGTGGCTGGTGTCTTCTTCGTTATTTAACTGATATATTTTTTTATTGACGTAGAGTTGATTTACAATGTTGTGTTAGTTTCTGCTGCACAGCAAAGCGAATCAGTTATACATATGTATACATTCTTTTTTAAAAAGAATCTTTTCCATTATGCTTTACCGCAGGGTATTGAATGTAGTTCTCTGTGCTGTACAGTAGGACCACGTTGTTTATCCATTCTGTATATAAAAGCTTACTTCTGCTCACCCCAACCTCCCACTCCATCCCTCCCCCAGCCCCTAGCCCCTTGGCAAACACCAGTCTGTTCTCTGTGTCCGTGAGTCTGTTTCTGTTTCATAGGTAGGTTCATTTGTGTCGTGTATACATTCCGCCTATGGATGAGTCCGTGCAGTATACGTTCCGCATATGGATGAGTCCGTGCAGTATACGTTCCGCATATGGATGAGTCCGTGCAGTATTTGTGTTTCTCTGTATGACTTACTTCACTGAGTATGATAGTGTCCAGGTGCATCCATGTTGCCGCAGATGGCCTGATTTCATTCTTTTTTATGGCTGAGCAGTACTCCATTGTATATATGTACCACGTCTTCTTTATTCCTTCATCTGTTGGTGGACACTTAGGTTGCTTCCATGTGTTGGCTATTGTGAATAGTACTGCTATGAACATAGGGGTGCATGTATCTTTTTGAATTATAGTTTTGTCTGGACATATGCCCAGGAGTGGGATTGCTGGATCATGTGGTAGTTCTATTTTAGTTTTCTGAGGAACCTCCATACTGTTCTCCGTAGGGGCTGCACCAATTTACATTCCCACCAACAGTGTAGGAGGGTTCCCTTCTCTCCACACCCTCTCCAGCATTTATTATTTGTAGAGTTTTTAAGGATGGCCATTCTGACCGGTGTGAGGTGGTACCTCATTGCAATTTTGATATGCATTTCTCTAATAATTAGCGATGTTGAGCATCTTTTCATGTATTCTTCTTCTTCCTTTTCTTTTTAAAAAATATTTATTTATTCATTTGGCGGCACGCGGGATCCTCGTTGCCACGTGCGGGATCTTTGTTAGAGCATGCAGAATCTTACGTTGTGGTATGCAAGATCTAGTTCCCTGACCAGGGATCAAACCCGGACCCCATGCATTGGGAGCTCAGCGTCTTAACCAGTGGACCACCAGGGAAGTCCCCTGTATGTCTTCTTCGGAGGAATGTCTGTTTAGGTCTTCTGCCCATTTTTTGATTGGGTTATTTGTTTTGTTTTTTTGTTGCTGAGTTGTATGAGCTGTTTGTACATTTTGGAAGTTGAGCCCTTGTAGGTCGCATCGTTTGCAAATATTTTCTCCCATTGTGTAGGTTGTCTTTTCGTTTTGTTTATGGTTTCCTTTGCTGTGCAAAAGCTTGTAAGTTTGATTAGGTCCTATTTGGGTTTTTTGTTTGTATGTTTGTTTCTATTGCCTTGGGAGACTGACCTAAGAAAACATTGGTATGATTTATGTCAGAGAATGTTTTCCCTACGTTCTCTTCTAGGAGTTTTATGGCGTCATGTCTTATGTTTACGTCTTTACCGCTGGTGCCTGTTCTGATTGGGTGGTGTCTGTGCCTCACCAGCTGGGACAAATGTAGATTTGATTGCATCACTGGGTGGCCCCCTCCTGACCCCTGACCTGTCACTCCAGCCCAGCAGTGGGCACACCGATGGTTCCCCTCTGCTGGTTGATGGTGAACGTGTTGTGATGTGGCACTGAGGGGCTTGCCTGAGGGTGTAGGCAGTGGCCACGTTGTTCGTATCCTTATCGCCATCTGCAGAGGTTCCTGTGGGGACAAAGGGGAGAAGAGTTGATGGTGTCAACAGCTAACAACCAGCACGACCAAACAAATTAATATAAAATCTAAAATTAAGGACTTCCCTGGTGGTGCAGTACTTAAGAATCCACCTGCCAGTGCAGGGGACACGGGTTCGAGCCCTGGTCTGGGAAGATCCCACACACTGCAGAGCAACTAAGCCCACGCACTACAACTACTGAGCCTGTGCTCTACGGCCCGCGAGCCACAACTACTGAGCCCACGGGCCACAACTACTGAAGCTTGTGCACCTAGAGCCCGTGCACCGCAACAAAGAGCGGCCCCTGCTCGCTGCAGCTAGAGAAAGGCTGCGCACGGCAACAAAGACCCAAGGCAGCCAAAAATAAATAGTAAATAAATGTATTTAAAAAGACTCTAAAATTAAATGTCTTCGCTTTTTAGTCTACTCACTATGCAGATAACAAAACCGCATCAGGTGATGTAAGTGGCAGCTCAAATACTTCACCAAAGTCTTATAACTATTTCCAAATGATTTGTTTACTTTCTCAGAAATCTTCACGTCATCCTTTGATGTGACTGTCACTATAGGAACCCTGTGCACCATTAACTTCAGGGGCTGAGAAACTGTTAGGTGGCTGAGGGGAGGGCCGTCTTTTATATCCCAGCTTTCCATCTGTCGCACTGCTCTCGGGTCCCTTCTGTCCTCCCTTTTCCCCTACCGTTGTCAGGGGAGTCCTGTCTGGACCCTGGCCACGCTGCGGGAGCTGGGGCTGAGCACACAAACCAGAGGGAGAGAAGTGGTGAGGCTGGGCCGACGGGTTCGGGGCAGTGTGTCCTGGTTGCTAGAACCAAGCCTCTGGTGTCTGGTCCACGGAGAGGACCCCAAATGGCTTTGCGCATCAGGAGGGCGATCCGAGCACAGCCTGCGCTGCCTGGTGAGTGGCGTGGAGGCCCAGGAGGAAGCGTTAGTGGTTGCTGGTCGCAGGCCAGGAGGGGACAGAGCACATCCTCTCACAGCTCCCTTTGCTACGACATGCCCGGTACCTCCGGTGAACCTCAGCGTCCATCCCCAGGTGTCGGTCGGAAACGATGGGTATATGGACACGGCAGTGCTGCCTGTGGTGCCTCGTGAGACCAACAGAAGCTTCCGGACAAGCAGCTGCTGGGGCGCCGCCAGGTCTGTGAGTAGGCTGGCGCCTGGGGAGGGAGAGCCGGAGGGAGTCCTGCTGGCCCCGGAATCAGGAGCAGTCAGTCAGGTTGCTGCTTTCAGGGGCACGAATTGGGAGCATGAAGGGAATGGGGCCAGAGCAGCCGTGGGGGAGGGTCTGTGAGCAGCAGGGACACGGCAGGGGTGCGGCCGCCAGCGGGCGACCCCGGACAACAGCAGCCCCACGATCCCCGAAGGGCCCCCGTGCCTTGTGGCCCCTGTCGACCCATCTCTGTGGGATTCTGCCTGTGGCCCCCCGAGCCCCCCAGCCCCATTGCTGTGGAGCAGGGTCTCTGCTGCTTGAAACCACAAAAACCTTTGCAGTCCTGGAGCTGCCCCCCGCTCATGTCAGGGGGAACCTTCAGGGCAGTAAGAGTTTCTTTGATATTCGTACTTTAGTTTCCCAGTCTTCATATTTTCCCTGATTTTGCTGCCGTGTGTCCCTGAAACCCTCTGTTGTCTCATGGGGTGGGCTTCCTCCATCACAGACCCCTCAAAGGCCTCCCGCCGGGTGAACGTGGGCTTGTCACTCGGCTGCACAGTCTCCACGGGGCCCCTTGTCCCACTCTTGCTGTCCCCAAGCTGGGTCTAGAGAAGGCCCGTCCCAGTGAGAACCCACTTTCTGGCTTTATCTCTCGTCCCAACGACCGGGGAGTCTTCCAGCCTCGGAAAGATCACTCAGGGTTTCCTGCTTCAGTGCTCACGGCAGAGAGCTCGCGTCCTCACAGGAAGCACTGCAGCTGCACGTGACCCGTGACCACGCTCCCAGGGACGGACCACGAGGGGTGATGGGTGAGCTCCTGCACCACTTGCCTGAAGGCACTTTGCCCCCCAGCCCCTTCCTTCTCCCCACTTGGGGGTGGAGTGTGGGCCTGGCCACGAACTCGCTTTGACTGTGCGTGAGGGCGTCCTGGAGTGAGAGCAGGGAGGGGGACCTGGGTCCCCAGTGAGGCCACCCAGTGAAGTGAGGCTTCGTCTGGACCTCAGTTGGGCTCGGAGGGTATGGCCGAGGGTCTGCTGGACGGGACACCACATGTAGAGGGCCCTCAACCTCATACGGATGACAGCAGTGACTGTGCTGAGAACTTCCTGTACCAACCCAACAGCAGGGGAAGTGGAGGCTCCAGGGCTTCATGGTAACTAAGTGCAGAGCAGGGACTTGACCGAGCTGACCTGGTGGCTTGGATCCTGCACGCTTAACACTGGAGTGACAGGACCTGCTTGTTCTCTCTGCTCAGCCCTTCTTGCCACCTTCTCCTCCACCCCACACCCTTATTTTTGCTGCAAGAGTCATGCCTCTCTCTTTATTATGTATCTTTGCAGCTAATATTTGTGGTAGAAAATGTCTACTCCGCCATCAGAAGCCGGCATCTCATGGAATCCTCAGCCTCTTCCACGACCGTAGAGCTGGTTCCTGACACCCAGCTCTGCCCACCTCCACCTCTGCAACTCTCATGTGTGGTACCTGCAGTATAACAGGTGCTCAAAAAATGTTTCATGGCCTTCCCTGGTGGCGCAGTGGTTGAGAGTCCGCCTGCCGATGCAGGGGACACGGGTTCGTGCCCCGGTCCGGGAGGATCCCACATGCTGCGGAGCGGCTGGGCCCGTGAGCCATGGCCGCTGAGCCTGAGCGTCCGGAGCCTCTGCTCCGCAATGGGAGAGGCCACAGCAGTGAGAGGCCCGTGTAGTGCAAAAACAAAAAAAAAGTTTCTTGAATAACTTCAGAACTCAGTGGTTGTCTGACATATTTAGAAAAGGAGTGGCTGCCCCTACTGCCAGCACCCCTGAAACCCCGCAGGAGACACAACCTAGTGTGGTCCCTTCTCTCGCCTGGGGGAGCGTCACACCAGCGGCCCTGTCTCCCTGCCTGTAACAAACACACCATAAGGAGGCTCGCTGGCCCCTGGGCCAGTGATGCTGTAAAAACCCGGCCTTGTCCTTGTGAGATTTGGTGTGAAGACAACGCAGAAACAGAACCAGCAAAGAAGGGATCCTGGTCAGGAGTAAATCCCTCTCCATAGTGACCCTGTGAGACCCAAGCACTCCCTCTGCTAAGCCTGCTCCGACTGTTTGGGAAGGGGCCCTTGTGACTGTCCGGGCAGCGGGTGGGAGGGATAACCCAGTCTCTCTTCTGCCTCCTGAGACCAAGGTGGGCATCGGGGAAACAGCCACACCTCCGACGGGGGTCCAGAGCGGGTGTCCCGAAAGGACAGGGCCTAGCCGTCCAGTGAGGCCAGGTCTTGTCCACACCGCACTGACCTGCTGGAGGGTCTTGGGTTTCCTGGCATGCAGCACTCCCACCGCCAACCCCAGCTTGCAGCGTCTCGGGAGCCCCTCGCTGGCAGCCCCCCCGGGGGAAGAAAGCCGCACAACCACGGAGAAGGAGGATAAGCACGCAGGACAGGTGAGACCAGCACTGAGTGGCCCATGTCCCCTGTGCTCCCCAGGGAGCACCCCAGCCCCGGGCCAGCCATGGCCTTTGTCCTCTTCGGCAGTGTCTTTGCAGTTAATAGTCCCAGACACCTTCCTCTGGAGGGGAAGACGCAGTGACCGCGGGAGGGGTGAGGGCGGGGTGTGCTTTAGCCCTAAACCCGGGAAGCTGCAGAACTTCCCTGAGCCCCGAATGCACCACATGGGTAAACCTGCAGCAAGCCAGGCCAAGATCTGGACAGATTCTCTCTGGAAACACTTTTCATGTCCAACAATAGAAGGTCTGTTAAACCCCCGTCCGACCCCGGGACGTGGGGCACGTTGTAACCATGGAAACTGAAGGGAAGGCGTTTGAGAGGCTTCTTCTTCGGTGTCTCCCCCAGTGGCCCCTGAAGGTACTGCACCCGGAGGAGAAGCGCTCGCTCTTGTCTCCTCACTTTGGGCCAGGCGGTGCCCACCCCTCACAGCCCCTGCTGCCCGCCTGCTTCTGAGTTGCATGGAAACCTACCGGTCACGAGGCCAAAGCGGGCTCGTCTTGGTGAGCAAAAACAGAGGCCGGTGACAAGGTAAGATGGGGGCTCAAAAGATTTCGTAGAAGAAAAACGTGCACGAGTGTTCCTGTGTGTGTGCACACGTGTCTGTGTGTGGTGACCAGATGCTGTATTAATTGGTGTTGCCTATACAATTATGAGTGGCTTTTATTTTCTGTATTTTCTAAATTTCTTTTTTTTCTAAACACCTGCATATTACGAGAAAAAGAAAAAAACAACAAAGCTGTTGCCATCAAGCACAAGAGCTTGCAAAATAAGATCTTAAAGTACATATTTCAGAATGTTACAGGAGTTTTCTCTGGGTGATAGATGAACGGCCTCCTACTTTTGAAAACAAACTTAAGAAAACCTCTTTGGTAAGTTTTCAGGGACCTGAGCTTTGAGGACAGCATCTGTGGGTGACACCCTCCCCATAGGCAGCTCTGCCTCAGGTACTGGCTGGGCTAGTGGCCGACCAGGCAGAGTCTGGTAGCCGAAGGCCAGTTTACCCTCTTGTGCTCCGCGCTCACCTGCTCAGCTAGGGTCCCGGTAGAGCAGCAGGCAGGTGGGGCTGGCACAGCCATGGGGCCACTGCGGTCAGAGCGGCACATGTGATGGAGGCTGCTGGTGTCCTGTGTGGCCATCCAGGGCACCCGCAGTGTCAGGTGGAGGCCCTGCAGGCGTCCCAAGCCGAGCCCAGCGCGTGTCAGGCGGTGCACATTCCTCCGAGCCCCCCTTCAGCACGCAGCTGCCCGTGGCGGGAGGGTGTATAAGCCGCCAGCCCCCTTGCTAGAGGTGAGCCGAGACTGGGTGAGAGGCCAGAGTGCCTGTTTGCGCCTGAACTGTGGGGTCGCACACCATCGCCGCCACCACACAGGTCATCCATCTTCTGTGCAGGCCGCGGATGATGGGGGCCAGGGACTCGGGGCGTCTTGGGGGCTGGCGGCCTCACCGGGAATGGAGTTTATTGCCAGAGGGGAGGGGAGGGGAGGGGGCAGGCCTTGAACTGCTCAGCCTTGCAGGGGATTCTAGGGCCACCTCTGGTGGGAGGTGCAGGTGAGAAGCCCCAGGAAGTTTCTGGGGCCCCTCCCCCACAGTATTTCAGTCGAAGCCCCTCTGCCGGCATCACCCCCAACTCCGTCCCTCCCGTGGCCGCTGCTGAGAGCCACAGAAGATGGAAAGTTTATGGTGCTTCTCTTCCCATAGGGAAACAAAGCCACAGACACACAGATTCCCTTAAAAAAGCATGAAAGAAAGGAGCCAATAATAGTGGATGTTTGTTATTGACATCCACATGGTTCACGTAGAAATGCTTCACAAGGCTGCACGGGGAGGGGACTAAGGGCCGTTGTTTGCAGTCATGGGGTCTGGGCTCCCCGCTTCGGCCTTCCTGAACCCATTGTGGTGGGAACAGGACTGGGCCAAGTTAGGGCTCCCTCAGGGGCAGGGAGGTTGTTCAGAGAGGAGAGGATGGGGCCTCCTTTCTGTACCAGAACTCAGTTCTGGGTCTAAGCACAGCGTGGCCTCCTGGAGCTGTCAGGACCCTCACCTACCCAGCGGGAGAGGCTTCGTGCCACCTCGTCCTCACGTGCAGCCTGTGCACCTGCGCTGCTGGCTGCACGGGAGCCCTGAGCTCCCGGGGCCTCGGGGCCATTAGCTGTGAGTCCACACTGTGAGGGCCTGCTGTGCTCACAGTGTGCCCCATTCTCCACCAGACTTCTCTTAGAAAAAGTGAGTTGAAGGATAAAATATTCAACAGTTAAGAATTTCAAGGTGGTGACACCGTTGCACTGAAGCACACAGGCCCAGGTACACGGCACGTGCGTTAGAGAAGCTGCAGTGTGGGCTTCGAGGACACTGTGTGCAGGGGGGCAGGAGAGGTTCCGAGACTCACGGGTGGTCCGGTTCCTGCAGGCGCGGCTCCAGACTCCGTTCTCAGCGGCTGTGGGCGAGGGCCGCCTTTCCCAGGTGACTGTGTGTAGAGGGGCTCTGGGGCTGCCCAGGCTCAGCGGGAAGGGCAGCGGTGGGAAGGGAGGTTGCCCGCACTTAGCATCCTGACCTCTCACCTCCTCCTTAGTCAGGGCAGCTAAGTCTGCAGGTGAAGCAGCTGTGTCTGACCAGTGCCTGAGTGGCCCCTTCTTTGTCCAGCTCTAAAGACCTGGAAGACGTGGGCAGGGAGAGAATAACAAAGGGCGGGGCTTGCCCTCTCAGCCAGCCTCTGTGCCAGATTCTGCCTGTGCTTATCCATCAAACCAAAAGGCTGGCGCTCCCATCCCATTTTATAGATTAGAAAAGAGGCACAGAGAGGTTGAGCACCTTGCCATAGGTCACACAGCTGGTGAGGGCAGAGCTGAGAATTGACCCACTACGGTTGGATCTGGAGTCCACATGGTGTGCTGGCCCTGAGGCGACAGCAAAGAGAGAGCGAGGGAGACCAGATACCCCAGATTGAGCCAGGCACACAGGCATGCACCCACACGTGCACGAGGCCTTCACCTTTGAGGCTACAGAAGTCAGAGGAAACCAGAGAGGAATGAGGAGAGGCCAAGGGAGAATGCCCTTCCAGGGGTTCAGTTCCTACGGAGACCGGGGCTGCGAGTATGCGTTCTCTGTGGCTCTCTTGGACCCCACTGCTTTCAGTGATAAGGGGGGAATGAGGTACACAGTCTGGGCTTCAGATTTGTATGGAGACAAAATTTATTAAAACAGGAGTCCAAAAAACCACGAAGGGGATTGGTATGAACATCTCCAGGGCAATTAAGAAACCCTCTGCTGTTTATCTACCTTCTCTCTTATCATGAAAGCAGAGGATCTACTTAACCAGTTATTTCTGTGCTCATCACACTCTTAGGGAATGTAAGGGGTCATAGACTTCCTTTGAAGCTCCCTCAGAGCCGAGGTATGTGGTGGCTACATTTATCCTCCCGTGGCTAAGATGTGGTTTATTGGTAATGACTCCCTCACCCTCCCCGCAAACATAGGGCTTCTCCCCTGTGTGTGTCCTCTGGTGTGCGATGAGACTTGACTTATGACTGAAGTCTCGCCCACACTCCCCGCAAACATAGGGCTTCTCCCCTGTGTGTGTCCTCTGGTGTGCGATGAGACTTGACTTATGACTGAAGTCTCGCCCACACTCCCCGCAAACATAGGGCTTCTCCCCTGTGTGTGTCCTCTGGTGTGCGATGAGATTTGACTTATGACTGAAGTCTCGCCCACACTCCCCGCAAACATAGGGCTTCTCCCCTGTGTGTGTCCTCTGGTGTGCGATGAGACTTGACTTATGACTGAAGTCTCGCCCACACTCCCCGCAAACATAGGGCTTCTCCCCTGTGTGTGTCCTCTGGTGTGCGATGAGATTTGACTTATGACTGAAGTCTCGCCCACACTTCCCACAAACATAGGGCTTCTCCCCTGTGTGTGTCCTCTGGTGTGCGATGAGACTTGACTTATGACTGAAGTCTCGCCCACACTTCCCACAAACATAGGGCTTCTCCCCTGTGTGTGTCCTCTGGTGTGCGATGAGACTTGACTTATGACTGAAGTCTCGCCCACACTCCCCGCAAACATAGGGCTTCTCCCCTGTGTGTGTCCTCTGGTGCTTGGTGAGACTAGACCTATCCTTGGAGCCTTGCCCAGAGCCTCTGTACTTGACTTTTACAACTCTTGATACTCCTGCCCCTATGAGTAATTTGCCTGTGGCCTCTGGGTTCACTTTCTGGCCTGTGCTGGGCCCTGCCTCCATCATTCTCTCATGTGCCCTAGAGCTCCCCATTTGTCCTTTGGGAGAGGAGGAAAAGGCCCTTGAAATCCTCCCCAGCCTTATCCTTTTCAGCAAAGGTTTGGACCTTTCCTTGACCTCTTGATATTCAGGTTTGTTACTCCAGCTGTGTGGATCAGAATATTGCTGCTGCCGATTTTGATAGCCTGGGCAGGGATCCTCTGGTTGGACGCGGTCTCTTGCAGATGTTCTCGGGAGGACCTGAGACGGGTGACTGCATTCCACGTGTTGGCTGAGGATTTTCTGACTGGAGAAGGCCAAAGAGCAGGAGCCACATGGATGAATCTTGGGCTTTGGGTCTGCTAAAAGAGGAAGCTTCTGGTCAGGTAGATGGTTTGTCTCCGGTAAGGCCTGAACCACTAATCATCTCAGTGTTGACAGCGCAAGCTCTGTCTCCCAACAAGTGTGCCTTTACAGTCTACTTTTCCATTCCATTTTTACTCACTCTGTCTTCTTCAGAAATCCAGAAAGCCCGTATCAAGGGCCTCTTCTACCTGTGGCCCTGACTAGGGACCTTCAAGTAGCATCAGAGGCAGTGTCACTCCTTATAAGAGGTGGAACTGCAGTGACTTTTGCCCACATAGGAGTATCTGAAAAGTCCTATCACTTTGTGACAGAGGGGCCACAGGTATTCTATCCTGTTGGGAGAGAACACTCTTGATGATAGGTGGAATCGCCCTGAGTGACTTCCTACGAGGGGAAGGAATTTATTAAGTGAGGGGCACTCATCCTGGAGATCTCCAGATGTGGAAGGCAGGGTAGGGTAGTGGTTAGGGCACCTGTGAGGAAAGCTGGATTTGAGGCTCCTCATTCACAGAGACATATTAGTTGAGCAGCCATTGTGTCTGAATCTCTGTGAGGAAGTGGGATTCAGATTGGACAAGACCGAGTGGTCCAGGTCCCACTGACTAACGGACTCTGGCTCCTGATGCCCCAATTAGGTCATGAATTGCTTCTCTCTCAGTTTTCCATAAAGTGGAAAATAAAATTACGTCCTTCCTCAGAAAGCCTCACGAGTATTCACACCTCATTGATTTCAGTCAGGGTTAGTCCGTTTAAAATGCAGTAGGAAGTCCTGTTTAAAAATACACCCCAGCTCCTGCCCTTCTTCAGCCAGTCCGCTCTCCCCTCTCACCTGGTGATGAACTGACCTCTGAGCGGATTCCCCACTGCTATCTCTTTCCAAAAAATGAGCCAAAGCATCATCTTAGAGCAGAGAACATGCCCCCTGCAGCTGAAAACCGCACGGTTGTTTCACGTCACCCAGGGGGACCCCCATGTCTATGCGTGGAGCACAGGCCCTGAGGCCTCCGTGTTCTGTCCAGCCTGCTTCCTCTCCCTCTGTGCTTCCTTCTTTGACCACCTGCATGGCCTCTGTTTCCTGCCCTGGTGCTGCGGCACTGGCCGTTCCCCTGCCTGGAACACTTTGCCCACAAATGCTGTCTCTGGAGAGCGCCACACCCCACCCCTCCGCTCACAGTGATCCAAGGCACTTTCTCTGGGCTACTTTTCCTCAAAGCACTAACTGCTGTCTGGTATGAGGCACGTGCTGCTCTAGGGCAGTGATTCTGACCGTCCTGTTCAATCTCTATTTCCAGTTCGTGGAGCCCTGTCTGGCACAGTGTATGAACGCATGTGACAACGAACCGAAATGGTGACTGAATGCAAATCAACGTGTACACATATCATCTAGAAATATGGAGGAGATGAAGAAGAAATGGCTAAAGGTGAGAGAGCTGGTAGGTGCTCGAAAATGTGTTTTTTTCCTCTAAGCCTTTCAGCCCTATATGACGTTATATATTTTTTGCATGAGGGATTAAAAAAACTAGAAGAAAAAAATTTTAATATAAAAAGTTTCCCTAAGAGTCAAAGGCTTATGGATCAATGTCTGAAGCATCTTAATTGAAACTTTGCTGACTCCAGACTGGAGTTTACCCTGATGGAGAGCCGGACCATGAAAGCTCCCCAGGAGTGCTTCTTGCTTTGCGTTGGAAGAGCAGTGGCACCCACCTCTGCCCGCCGCCACGAGCTGGCTCTTCCACCCGCTGCCCCGCGGGATGCCGAGCTCCTGGCTGTACTCGTCCCCGTACCAGACCAGCAGTTCACAGCCCGGCCTGACCACCCTGCAGGTTCGGTAGAAGATCTGCCTGTGATACTGGAAGGCCACCAGGTTCTGCTCTTCCTCATCCCGGGCACAGTTCACATACCTGGGGTTGGGGCAGAGAAAGGGACAGAAAGTGCAGGCGATGGGTTCCCTCCACCTGTCAGACCCGAGCCAGCTTCTTGCCGTCGCGGCCTGGTGCTACCCCAGCTGCCGCCGCTGCTGCGCGGGAACCTGCTGCTCACGCCTTCGAGCTTTTCCTGTGGATCCCTATCTCCAGATGCTGTTGCCCATCCAGGCCAGATTGCTTTTCTCTCCTTACCTACTTATCTGTTTTCCAAAGCCCGATTCCAGACCTGTCTCCACCTGGATTGGCCGTAAAACTGGTGACCTCTAAACTCTCAATGAAGTTCTGTTTTTATTCCACAGAACTTGGTGCTTCTAGTTTAGCACACATCCCTCAGCACTCAGCCCCAGCCTATGTTCTCTCGAGAGGCCTGTCTCCAGTCTCCCCACGTGCATCCAGGGCCCCCCATTCACTTGCCTCCCCCAGGTTCCTGTAGAAACTTGGAGAGCTCTCTGACTTAGCTCGAAACACAGAACAATAGTAGTTTATTCATTTTCTGCCTCCCCTGATGAAAGGAGGGGACCTTAGAGAAAGGGGCTGCTCACAACCATCCTGCAGTCTGTTTGTCTCCTGGCTTCAGAACCCAGTTCTCACTGGAAGCAAGGCTGGGAAGGTGGCTGCCCTCACAGACTAAAGGTACCTCCCGTTAGGTTATGGTGGTGCTGTGCACTTCTTGAAAAATAGGAAAATTATGGTTAAATGTTCCTAAAATCAATTGCTTAATGTCTGTCTGCAGTGTGTCCTCCGTAAGGACATGGGTGATGTGATCTGTTTAAGTAATGGACTCCATTTTCTAAACTGGAGCATAATAGCAAGTGCTTGATAAGTGTTAATTAGGTAAATAAGTGTCCCTGGTGAATCTAGACTCCTCAAGTTGTTTTCAAGTACCCCAGTTTTCTTGAGCACAGAGACGTATTTTGAGGACACATACTATATTTTTATTTCCTTTTTTCTGACGTCTCTTGAAATGAAAGAGCATTGTATGGAGAAAAAAGAGGGACAGAAGATGTAAAAACCATTGAGGGGGGCAGTCTGAGAAGGAAAGGGACATGGGCTTGAGAGAGATGAGTGTCCTCTCTGGAACCTGGAAACCTACTGGGCTTACCTCATCCAGTTGGCCCAGGACGTGTCCTTTCCATCCACATACTCGTAGCAGTTTCTCCCTTTGGTGATCTGAGTGTCAGAAAAAGAAGTTAAAGCCTTTTTTCTTTCTTTCTTTTTTTTTTTTGGTGGGAGGTGATAGAAGAATTATTTCACTCTGCTGTCATCAATGCTCTTCAGCCTACATGGATGCAACTGCCAATCGTGACCACGCAATAAGCTCCTTAATCACCATCCTCATGTCTGAGTCTATTTGTCCGCTCAGGCCAAGGGCCCCGCACGGGAGGAGCCGCTTCTTTGTGCCTGTACCACCGTGCTCCCACCTGGCCTCTGATCTTTAAGTAGAAGTTCCGTGTTCATGCAAAGTGCACTCAGTACACAGAGCTAACCGTGTTGTCCCCATCCACGTCCTAGCATGTTGAACGTGAGGCCCCCCCGCCCCATCCACAGAAGGGATGTGGAGGCCAGAGGACAGGGGAAGAGGTGGGTGTTTCTCACCAGCCAGGAGTATCCACTGTTGGCGGCCTCTTCATCTTCTGTGATCTGGCCCTCATAGGGGCCAAAGTGCAGACCCAACGGCAGATCGGATGCCTCGTTCCATACTCCAAGCCCAGCCTCAGGGATGCCTGATGGTCTGATACTTAATCCAGGGGGCAGAGTGAGGGCTGAGCGGTTGGGATGCCCCTTCTCCACTGCACTGTCCTTTACAAATGAAGGGGCCCCGTGAGCAGCACAGCTGTCAATGAAGAAGTTCTGACACTTCTCACAATCTGGAGGCGAGAGCGACAGGGATTAGGGAAGATACAGTGCGTGTTCCTGGTTGTAAAGACCTTCAGAAAGAACCAGGGCGCTCATGTCATTTGGCCTCAATCCTGTACCCCAAGTCAGTAGACAAAGGGGATGATTTGGGGACTAAATGCTAAGGTGAGATTATTGTAGCAAGACATAACAGCCTTCTCTGTAATGGGCCAGTGGGGTCACTCACAGAGGTAGTCGTCATCCTGGGGCTCGCTGACCTCTTGGTACACGTGGCCCTTTCTTTCTCGTAGGCTATACATCTTCACTTCAATCTGCTTTGCTCTGCGTTCTAAGTTGGAGAAGAGTAGGTAAGCAAGGTTGGTGGGGTCTGGAGTGTTGGTCCCTGTTTTATCAGAAAATGTGAAATCCCCTCCCATCAAATCATCGCCTGTCCTTCTGTATACTTTGTTTTTCCCCCGTTTAGCTACTGGTTCAGACAGACCGAGGCTCCACACTGACTACAGACGCCCAGTTCAATGTTAGCTTCCTGTTCTTCCCATTATTAGGTTTAACTTCCCAACCTTTCTACGTAGAAAATGGTTCATTGACACATTTACTCATTCAGAAAATATTGGTTAAGGCACATTACATGTTAGGCATTGAGCAGAGGCCTTAACTAAGAAAGCATGGTCACTGTTATCACAGATGGATTTTTGAACGTGTATGTGTCCGTACTTTTATAATTAATTTAATGTTTTCAAACACTATACGAGTTATGTATCCTTACGTTTACTTTAGAGATTAGCAATCAGGACCTCAGAAGACATGTAAGATTTTCCCAAGGCCCCAGTGCTAACTTCAGGTCTCAGATCAGTCCAGCCTAAACCCACGCCTACCCCAAGTCCACCCCACACACCTAGGCCATACTAATCAGCGTTTCTAGAAGAATTAGAGGGACTAAAGCCCCCACGTTATTTTCTCTCACCCAGCTTTTGTCTAGTGTGCCATGCAGAGGTGCTTGCTGCTCCGGGAGGGGGCGCTGGGCTCTGGGCCTGCGCAGGGCCACTTGCCTTCTGCAGTTGCGCTGCTCCTGGCAATTTCTTCAAACTAGATTCATTACTTAATGGCACCGGGGGCACTGCCTTCAACGGGAGAGTCACATAGTGAAAGACAACATGCATTTCTTTAGTTCTTTAGGGCTTATGAAGTGTTTTCACATGCATGACTTTAGTTAATACTCCAACAACCCTTGGAAATACCCCGGGCGGGTGGAGTCTGAACACTAGAGCGTAAATAAAGGGCCTAAGTGGGTAGTGAATCAAGACTAGAACCCATATCTTAAGGTTCCTTCCCTTCAACTTTCTCTCAAATTTCTCCATAAAAGTGAGAGCGAGTCTAATTGGGAAGAATCAACAAAGTCTGGGAAAGAAGCGGGGGGTAAGGGCTTATAGAAAAAAAGAGGGGGTCTTTTATTAAATTAGTGGACCTCTGATGGACGAGGAAATGTGGAAAAGTACAGAGGGGACAAAACACTTCTGGAAAATGAGGTGACAGAGCAGTGAGATTGGGAAGAGAACAAAGAAATGGTATGGCAGAAACTTATCTAGACAATAAAGAAAATGATGCTGAACGTTGCAGGTTGCCATATCCTAGAGAGAATGTTTGGAATCAGAGTAGCTGGTTCCCATCGATTCTGCTTGAATAAGGCTGTACGACTAGCTAGTTCTCCTCAGTTTCCTGAACCATAAATTGGCATACATGCTAATTCTTAACGTCACAGTGGACATGCAATTTAATAACGTTCACCAAATTGTTTTGTGAGCTACTGATATGTAGTACAGTGTGAACGTGAGAGTCCAGCCCTGCTATCAATTCACCCCCTCAACTGTCTCCCTATTTGAAATCTAGCTCACAGATACTATCTTCAGCACTCCTTGACCCTCTTACTTCTAGGTGAATGTTTAAATGTGGAGTCACGCATTCAGAAAACCTCCAGGGGGCCCTCAGGGGCCTTGAGCTGGGCCTGGGACTTCTGAGAAGAAACGGGTATGGAGCAGGCTCTCAAAGCTTGCAACGCAGGGGCAGGCTAAGCAAATGATTCCAAACATGACAGTTGCCTAATTAGAGCCCGGAGGAAGGAGCTGTTACTTTCTCCTGCAAGAATGAGCATTTGAAATCAGTTCCAGAGGGATGAGTTTCTGTTGAAACGCGGGTAACCTATATGAAGTCCTAAAGTTATTTTCTTATTTGTCGTTTTCAGTGATCAAACTTGAAGCTAGTCAGGGCTGGGAGATGCTTCCTCTTATTAGAGTAGCAGGCTCTGAGGTTGGGGGTCCATCTCCTTCTTCGTCTCGGACAATCCACTCTACAAATTGCCTACAGATCTGTAAGCTTCCCTTAGTCAGATGGTCTTAGCATGTCACTCACTTTGGCGTAGCAGAAAACAACTGAGGTTGAAATCACCCGTCATGTGAATGATATAAAGATGTATGTATGAATAAGACAGTGTAAACTTTATAAAACTATGGAAGTTCTACTCAGCTTGTAAGTGTTTTAGAGAAGGAGCTTTGGATGAGATTGCCCTACCAGTGATACTGTGATCTCAGGCATATACTCAAACATTTCTTTACCTCAGTTTCTTGATCTATTCAATATAAATGGTGATAGTTACACTACCTATAGGTGCTACAGGATTGTTTTAAGGTCTAAAGTGAGTTTATTCATGTAAAATAGAGCCTGAAGTATTATGAAAATAACGTGACAATAGAACAACCTACTACTGTTGCTATTCTTATTAACGATAAAAATGATGATGATATCAGACATTGTGCTAAAGAATCATGAAAGGAAGCAGCAGTTTCTAGGATACTCTGTGTATTCTCCTATTCTTACCTGTGATTGGATCCATGAGGAAGGTTTTCTTGTCAACAGGATTTGGGAAATACTTACCTTCTGGTGTTTACTGTGCTCCACTCTGAAGGCCACCCAAGAAGGTTTAACTAAAAGATGATGAGAAATCAGTGTTTTGGTTGGTAAATGTTTCCAGACTCTGGGCATCTGAATTAAGGACACAGAATTCTGAACCAGAGAGTGACAAGTGCAAGGATTACCAAAGGGGGAATGGAAAATGATTTCTGTATCATCAATGCCTATGCTTCCACTGGGAGCATCACAGTTTCCTTAAAATTAAAAAAAAAATAGACATAAACCTCATCTGTGCTTCATCCTATGTTCATAAAGTATCTAATACATTTACTTCATGACAAAAATACTCAACAAAGTAGGAATAGAAGGAAGTTACCTCAATATAATAAAGGTCATATATGAAGGGTCCACCTCTAACATCATACTGATTGGTGGAAAAAGTGATCTCTTCTAAGATCAAGAAAAAAAGGAAAGGATGCCCACTCTCACCACTTCTATTCAACATAGTACTAGAAGTCCTAGCCAGGGAATTAGATAAGAAAAGGAATCAAAAGGCTTGCAGTTTGGAAAGAAAGAAGTAAAATTAGGTTTGTTCACAGATGACATGATTTTATGTGTAGAAAATCTCTAATATTCCACAGAAAACACTGTTAGAACTAAAAAAAGAATTTAGTAAAGTTGCAGGATACAAAATCAACACTCAAAAATCTTCCTATGCACTCGGGACTTCCCTGGTGGCGCAGTGGTTAAGAATCCACCTGCCAATGCAAGGGACACGGGCTCGAGCCCTGGTCCAGGAAGATCCCACATGCCGCGGAGCAACTAAGCTCGTGTGCCACAACTACTGAGCCCGCATGCTGAAACTACCAAAGCCCGCGCGCCTAGAGCCCGTGTTCCACAACAAGAGAAGCCACTGCAACGAGGAGCCCACGCACTGCAAAGAAGAGAGCCCCCTCTCGCCGCAATTAGAGAAACCCCGCACGCAGCAACGAAGACCCAACGCAGCCAAAAAAAAAAAGAGAGAGAGAAAACTATTGAGAATTATACTGGAAAACCTATACATCCACCTCCATTCAGTCTTATGTCACCATTCTGCCACAACCACTGCGGGTCTTTTAATTTCTATTTCAAAATTCGAAAACAAACAAAAAACTAACCAAGACACAATGAAGCCACCTGCCAGCCCTTACTCCTTTGGTGATGAATTTGGTACTTCTTATTCACATTCAAATTTTTATACATTTACGGCCTTTTAATGTACCTATAAACAATATATATATATATATATTTTCCAACAAAAGGTCTCATATTTATTACTGAGCCAAAGCACTAATGCAGAAACACTGACACAAGGAGAAAAATCATTTTTTCCCAATAAAACAAATGGATGCATTTGTCCAGATAGTAGTGATGCTTTCAGAGTGATATGGTAAGATGCAAGTGACCTTCCACAGCATAAATACATGTGCCACCTCATGGGTGGCTCCCTATAGACCCAGCTTGGTTCTTCTCTAGTGTCTTCTCTTGGAGCTGTACCTGGTTTTATTACCAGTTTTCATTTGAGTCCACTGGGGAATGGGACGATTCTCCTTTGGTTTCTGGCCCAGGAATCGCTCGATCGTGAAAGTCTTGTGAGAAGACATGGTGAGGAGCAGAGTCAACTGCACGTCGGATGGCAGAGAAGGGGAGGCTAATTATTTTACATATTTAAAAACTTTATATGGATAGTCTCTTACTGTATAATATTCTGTTTTGCATCTTGCTTGTTGGGTGAAAAATTATGGGTTTTTTTTTTTTTTTTTTGCTAATGCCTGAGACGCAGCTGAGACCCAAACCCAGGTTGTTTTCAGGAAGACACCTCTAAATCTTCCTGGCCCCTCACCTTGCTGCCTTGGAGTCCATTCTTCATCAGAATCCTCAGGGTCACCCACCTGGGCTTTGATGGCCTGCCTGCGGTGACACATGAAAGCTGGCCGAGGGGCTCTGAGACCTGGAAAGGAGCAAAATCTTGGTTCCAAAAGGGAAGAGCTGGAAGGAGGAACAAAGCCCAGAGGCGATGGAAAGTGCCACAGAGTCAGTGTGACTTGGTAGGATGGGCTGGGAGAGTCTGGAACCAGGCAAGGGGTGAGCTCTGCGCTGCCAGGGCCAGGCCCACACTGAATACAGAAGAACACACATTTCCTGCAGGTTGGTCTCCACACGGAAGGCAACTGTGAGCAGATGAAGCCATCTCAGAGAGAGCCAAGCTAACACTGAGACCGAAGACCTGGTTCATGCTTCCCAGGCTCCCAGGCACCCAGCATTTCCTGTTACCTATAGTAATCAGTGCTTCATAGTTCTTTTTCACATTCCTATATCGGATTTTTTCCCATTCTCCCATCTCTGTCCATTCTTCCTTGGAGAAGTATATGGAAATGTCTTTGAAAGCATCTTTGGCCTAGAGAGAATAATCGATTTCATCAGTGACTTACTAATCTAAGTCAGAACTTAGAGCTGGGCCCTCTCCTCCACCTTGTGCAGGGTGTAGCCTGAGGCCGCTGGGTGGTCTCTGTGAGACAAGGATGAAGGTTTTCCTTCCTGACCGTGTCCTGCTTAACTGAGCAAACACTGAGCATTTTCCTAACTCTCCCTGGACACACAGCAGTTGACGATGCTATAGTGTCCTGTCCCCCCCACCCCGCCCCGCCCCACCATCTTAGACAGGACCGGGCACCCCCATCCTGTGTACCTTCACAGAGAAGGTCACCCAGTGGTGCAGGCCAGGAGTCTGTGGCCCTCCAGGGACCAGCTCCTTGTCCCTCCTGTAGAGCCGGCCTAGAGCCAGGCTCTGCCTCCTCCACCGCTCACCGTGGGCTTCCACGCTGTTCTCCCAGCATCTCCCTCAGTGCTGTCCTCCGGCCACCTGTCGGTGCTCATGGGCCTGGGACCGCCTCAAGGCCAAGGTGCCTGTGGAAGGAGAAGGTGCTGAGGTAGCCCAGGCCCCTGCCCAGAGCTAGGTCTGTGTTCCTCGGCTGGGGTGTCCCGAGCAGGAAGGTGTGAGGACCCCGGCAAGGATTAGAGGATGTGGAGGGTATTGATGGGGTGGACGGATCGTCGCCAGCCACGACAGTCCAGCCTAACGTGAACTAGATTCGGCTTCTTTGGCCCCCCTGCAACTCGGGCCCTCTGAGGAAAGGCACTGGGGGGGCTGTGTCTGTGGGTGCCTGAGGGAGTCCTGAGGAGACCTGGAAGCCCCGGACTGCTGGGCTGGGGTCAGGTTGACAACCAGGGCTCTCTTCCAGCGAGGGACAGGGACTATTTCTCCAAGAAGGGCTTTGGGGATCTCCACCTGGGGACTCCGGAAAAATCTGAGCAAAACGTGCGTTCTATGTCTAAGGGAGAGATCGCTCAGCCTGAGGAGATTTGGGTCACTCTGGCTAAGGGAATTGGGGTTCCTCAGACCCGAGGGGATTCAGGGTCCCTTAGGCTGATGGTATCTGGCGTCTTTTGGCTGAAGGGATGTAGAAGGCGCAGGTTGAGAGAACTTGGGACCTTTGAGCCTGAGGAAATCCGGGGTCTCTCCTTAAGGGGCTTTAGGTTCTCCCACATTGAGGGCACCTGGGGTCTTTGAGGATGAAGGGGTTAAGAGTTCCCGGGCTGAGGGTAGTCAGTGCCTCTGAGGGTAGGGAAATTTGGCCTCTCTGCGGGTGCTATTTTTAGGGCGCCTAACCTCTAGGGGTTACTCCAGGTATTTGGGGGGGTCTAAGCATCAGGGGATTTGGTGTTTCTGTGGGTGAAGGGACTTTGGGTCCCTGAAGCTGAGGAGATGTGAGGTCCCTCAGGTTAGGACCCGGGGTCCCTCCAAGCTGACGGGATTTGGAGCCCCTCAGGGTGAGGGGATCTGGGGCCTCCCAGCCTGGAATTTGAAGGCCTCGGGCTGAGGGTTTATAAGGGTTTCGCAGTTCCCGTCAGTCTCCCCGCTGTCCCCTCGCAGGGCCCACCCCGGCCCGGTGCGCGCTCCGGCTTCTGCAGCTTCGCGAACTCCTGAGGTGAGGCGAAGCGAAGGGCGCGGAGCCGGCTTGTAAAGCCCCGTCAGGTGCAAGCCACCAATCGGTGCTGCGACAGAAGCGGTCCCGCCAATAGGCGGCCGGGACGGTGCGGAGGGCGCAGAAGGTCCCGCCCCACCACTCGGGGATTGGCTGCTCTGGGTCCCGCGCGTGTCTGAAAGGAAGCCTCCAGCGCGCAGGAGCAGCTTCGCGGTTTTCCCTGACTGGTTTTTCCGCCCGCCGTCAGGCAGCCCGTCTTAATCCTGGAGCCTCAGGCGGGCGGTGGGTCTTTAGGGTGGCCGTGGCGTCCAGTGCCCTGAACAAGGGTCTTTGCTCCACCGGACTGTAGTCGTGCTCCCGAACTTTCTCCTAGGCCCACCTGTTCCCTTCCTTGTAAAATCCAGTTTTGGCAAGAACTGTTTGGGATGAGCATTGCTTTATTCAGGGGAAAACTAGGTAATTAACTAAAATCTGATGACACACAAAATAAACAACATACGGTCAAAGATTTAAACGCAACAAATGGAATAATAAGTATATTAGAAAAAACACTGGGAGAATTTTAAATCTCAAAGTAGAAGTGGCACTTAGGAGTAATCTGTATGTTTAAGCAATGTAGGTCTAAAAAGGCTTCAGAAATGAGATATAAATGAAACCAGAAAGCCCTGCAAGTGTTTTCCATTAAAGTGAGGCATCAAATTCGAGGATAATGGATCTGCAGAGGGGGCTTCATAAGGTAAAATGGGGAGAGTGTTTCTGCCCCTTACCTAGCTTTGGTTACAGAAACGTAACATGATTTCCATGTGTTGGAAGCAAGACAGCTGACTGTAGAATTATTGTCAAGGTGGGACCACGAGTGCTGGTTGGGGGTCTGGATGGAGAGATGTTACCAGAAAACTGGGTTTGCCTCTTGGTGGGTGTCGAGCCAAAAGACACAACCTAGCCAAAGATTGGGAGAAGGAGGGATTTATTACTTGCAGCAAGTAAGGAGAACACCAGGGATCTTGTCAAAAGAATGTCTCCCCAAACCCCCAAACTGGGGAAGTTTTAAGCTATGCGTACATGCGTGTTCATGGAGGGCCTTGGGCAGTAGGCAGAGTGCAAGCTTTAGATGATTGAAGTCTTGAGGGTCAGAAGCGGTCACCATCGGCCACCCTTAGGTTACATTTTATCTGGCGTTGATAGATGATGTAGATATAGATATCTATTCTTTTTCAGATTCTTTCCCCTTATAGGTTATTACAAAACATTGAGTGTAGTTCCCTGTGCTATCCAGTAGGTCCTCGTTGATTATCTGTTTTATAAATAGCAGTGTGTATGTGTTAATCCCAAACTCTTAATTTATCCCTCCCCCTGCCTTTCCCCTTTGGTAACAATAAGTTATAAGATTTTATATTCCTCAGAAATGGGGGAGCTGAAAGAGAGGTATCATTTTCAATGGAAAAGCATTCAAAAGAAGATTGAAGCTCCAGCCAAGATTATTAGATGTACAGCCTTGGGAAAAAATCACTTAATTTCTGTAAAGTTGAGCTGACAAATAAGACAATAACCCTCCACTGAACTTGCTTATAATCAAGTGAGGGAAATATCAAATGGAAGTGTTAGAAACATCTTGTTTTACACGAGCCTTATACACTGCTCTACGTTCATTACAGTTTGGCTCACACATCTGTTCACTGAAGTTACAATGTTCTCAAATTCTGTTACTGATCCTCCAGAGTGGGCCCCGATAAGGGTCCCCCTGCCCAGTGTCACTGGAGCCAACAGAACGAGACTGAGTTTGGTTCAGAAGCAAAGGAAAACTTTATATTTTGATCAGAGAATGAACAGGTGACAGCGTGCGTTCCCCCGCGGGCTGTGGGCGGGGCTGCTGTGTAGGGATCCCAGCAGCCTCAGCGGGAGGGAGGGGGCGGAGCTCTCGAGGGCCGGGTTGGCTGGAGCTCAGGCTCTATATCGTGGAGTCTGCACGGGGCCCCGCGAGCTGAGGTGTCGACCCAGCCATTCTGCACTAGGAAATTGGGTCTGAAGTGCCGGGTGTGGGACCTCTGCATGCGGAACCCTAGGAGCACGTGAAATTAGACAAAGCACAGAGGAATAAATGTTAGACTATATTTTATTGCCCAGATTCTATTTTTATCTCCCAGGAATTTTTCATGGGCTTTGCCGGTGACAAACCTCTCCTCTGCCTTTTGTCCCATTCCTCATTCTTGGGGCGCTGTGGGTGCAGACCCCTCTTCTGTAACTACTTTGTGCTGAGTTGGGAGTCCTCATACGCGGGGGGAGGGGCAGAACTTCTCCCCAGCAGCCTCCAGGTGAGGTTGATTGTCCCCAGGCCTCCTGCCTCACTGCTCGTCCGCCTGAGCGCCAGCATTGGAAGTGTTATAGATCCTAATGACCTTTAAGGGTCCAGGAAAGAGATGCGCAGAGACGCTGGGGGGGAGCCGGTTTTACCCCGCCCCACATTTGTTCGGCCGCCTTAGGCTGACGGTTTCTGCCAGCCTAGATGCTCTGACCGGTAGTCTGCGCTTTCTTCAATTAGGCCCCTGAATTAACGTGCAAACAGCACCAGGTGTCAGAGTCCTGCCCGCTCAACTCCCAGACAGTCCAGGGCCGGTGGTGATCCAGGACCATGACGGCCACTGAGTCAACGGCCTTTTGAAGTAGCCAGGAGTCCAGCTGGTCTTATTGGCCGCCGTCACCGCGGTGTCTGTAGGCTTTTCTGTGGTGACAGGGTGATATATGGTTCCCCCGCCAAGCTTATTAGCTCCCCTCTGGGTGCCGTAAGTCCTGCAAGCAGTAGTCTGCTCTTTTGGGGCACACTCTTGTTGTTTTCTGAGAGAAGCTCCAGGTCAAGTGATGGTCACACGAGTCGTCATGGGGGCCCGTTGCCCCCGGTTGTCTCTCTGGAGGTTGGAGTTGGAGGGCCTCCTCACCCGAGGTCAGTGTGCCCACGGAGCGACCCCTGCAACTTCAGGGCATGGTGGGTGGTTAGGATCACCACGTGGGGTCCTTTTCCCTTAGGAGGGAGCTGGATTTGTGGGCTGCTGATTTCCAGGTTTTTAGATACCGCCAGTATCCTGGCTGGATGGGGCGGCGGGCCAAGCCCATGGTGACCGTAGTTTATCCTACCTGGAGGGCATTCTTGCGTTGTTCCATTTCAAGTGGTCCCAGTTTTTGCACTAACACTCCAAGGGCGATTCACATTCTATGGGGATGTAAAGTTCAAAGGGTTTAGCCAAATTAGGGAGTTCCAGGGCGAGTGTCTGAATTGACTGCTCTTTGCATTCTTGAAAGGCCGCTTCTGGATTCTATTCGAAAGGATCATCATCTTTTCCTTTCAGTGTTTCATATAGAGGCCCAGCTATTAGACTGTAGTTAGGGATCCAGGTGCAGCAATCCCCGGCCTCCCCAGGAACCCCTAAGCTGTCTTCAAGTTTTAGAAGGGGTCAGACTGCAAATGGGTTCTTCCCTTTCCTGGGATGGGCTTCTCCGACCTTCTGTGAGAATGAAGCCAGGCAGGTCACTTTAGTCTGTGAGATTTGAGCCTTTTTCTTCGACACCTTCTATCCTTTATTGGCTAGGTAGTTCAGAGGCCTCCTTAGTAGGGCTGGCGATCAGAATGTCGTCTGCATATTGAAGGAGGGTTCCCTTTTGCAGAGGTAGAACTTTTAGGTGTTTAGCTAACGTTTCTCCAAAGATGGTGTGGGAATTTTTGAACCCTTGGGGCAGGACGGCCCAGCAGTATTGTTTTTGTTGTATGTTGAGTCCTGCCACTCACAAGCCAAGATTTCTTGTGACTCTGGGACTAATGGAATACAGAAGAAGGCATCATTGAAGTCTAATACAGAATACCATGTCCTGGTGGATGGTAGAATGACCAGCAGGGTGTAGGAATTAGGAACTACTGGATGTATATCCTCGGTGGCTTCATTGACTGTCCTGACATCCTTTACCAGGTCCCCAGCAGCCCACGGGGCTCTCGTGGTCAGGCCCCTCCCAGGATACAGAGCTCCCCTGGACAGGTACCCCGGCAGGGCTGGGCTCACAGGAACCGTGCACATAGCCCTCATTGCAGAGCACCCCCAGCTCACCTGTCGCTCGGAGCTGACACAGAGCACCTCAGAGCAGGACTTGAACTAACAAACAGCAGCTCCGACAGGTCTGTGACCCTGGGCATCACCCTGTGCGGCCTCCCTCCGCCTGGTCTTCCAGAGACTTCCACTGCAGCTGGGGCACCAGGCCCTGTCTCCACCCACCACCCCTCCTCTCCCTGACTCCTGGGTTCCTCTCATTAGGAGAGGGTCTTCTTGAAGTTGTCTCCCACTCACGGGCCAGATAAAATGATTAGAAAACAAGCCAGAGCTGCAGCCCCTTGTCTAGCCTGACTCTCAGGAGCCCACACCTGTTCCTTGGACCTGGCTGGTTCAGCAAGGTCCATTTTCTGCAACTGTGAGCCCCTGAGGGGTGAGGATTGGCTGACCTGGGCAGCTGACCGTGCGGGCCAGCCCTCCCCAGGTGTGCCTGGGTTGAGGTCAATATAAACACCGCTCCAGGCAGCAAGAGCCCCTGCAGCTGTGCCTGACGCCATATTCTCTGCCCCGTCAGCAGTGTCGGGGGCTGGGCTGGTGGGTGGGAGTGAGGGGCCACGGCTTTGGGGGTGGCCCGGTGTGAGTGGGGCTCTGCTGGACTTTCTGCAGGAGTTGCCAAGCTGCCACCTGCTAAAGAAGAGGATGTGTCACCCGTAACTGCCACTGGAATTTCTCCCCGGGCAGAGGTGAGGAAGGAAAAAAGCAGTGGGGGCCTGGACAGGAGGGGTATCTCAGGCAGGGAAATGGAAAGCTTCCAGAAGAGCGCCCGGGGCCAGGACCATCCTGGCTGGCCTGCAGGCACCAAGTCGGCAGGCATGCTGTCGCTGGGGTGGCTCCACGGCCCTTCCTGTAGGCTTTCAAGTCCTTGTACATATTCAGGTGTTGTACCTGGGAAGGGTGGGAACAGTTCAGCAGCAGCTGGCCTGGGGCTCAGCTCACGTTTACTCACAGACGCCTCGGCACGGTCCCCCAGCTTTGCAATGAGGACGCTCCTTGCGGGGTGGGGGGCTGCTGGCTGCATGGGAGACGATTCCCCACCTCTGACCAACTTCAGAATTGTTTACCACTGGAGCAAGTACCCTGATAGGGTTTTCATCTGCATAACTGGTGGGTTCTGTTTTTTTTTTTTTCTTTTTTGGTTCAAGGTAGCTTTTATTCCTCTTTTTTGTATTTATACATATAAGCCTGGAAATAATTCATTCATATAAATACATGTATATGAAGGGAATAACTTTTTTTCTGTTTTTTAAACTTTTGTTTATTTTAATTTTTGAATTTTATTTTTTATACAGCAGGTTCTTATTGGTTATCTATTTTATACATATAAATGTATACATGTCAATCCCAATCTCCCACCTCCTCCCACCACCCACCCCCACGGCTTTATCCTCTCGGTGTCCATACGTTTATTCTCTACATCTGTGTCTCTATTTCTGCCCTGCAAACCGGTTCATCTGTACCATTTTCCTAGGTTCCACATATATGCATTAATATACAATATTTGTTTTTCTCTTTCTGACTTACTTCACTCTGTATGACAGTCTCTAGATCCATCGATGTCTCTACAAATGACCCAATTTCATTCCTCTTTATGGCTGAGTAATATTCCATTTTATATATGTACCACATCTTTATCCATTCATCTGTCTGTGGGCATTTAGGTTGCTTCCATTACCTGGCTGTTGTAAATAGTGCTGCAATGAACATTGTGGTGAATGTGTCTTTTTGATTTACGGTTTTCTCTGGGTATATGTCCAGTAGTGGGATTGCTGGATCATATGGTAATTCTATTTTTAGTTTTTTAAGGAACCTCCATACTGTTTTCCGTAGTGACTGTATCAATTTACATTCCCACCAACAGTGCAGGAGTGTTCCCTTTTCTCCACACCCTCTCCAGCATTTGTTGTTCGTAGATTTCCTGATGATGCCCATTCTAACTGGTGTGAGGTGATACCTCATTGTAGTTTTGATTTGCATTTCTCTAATAAGTAGTGATGTTGAGCAGCTTTTCATGTGCATCTTGGCCATCTGTATGTCTTCTTGGAAGAAATGTCTATTTAGATCTTCTGCCCATTTTTGTTTTGGGTTGTTTGTTTTTTTAATATTGAGCTGCATGAGCTGTTTATATATATTGGAGGTTAATCCTTTGTCCATTGATTCATTTGCAAATATTTTCTCCCATTCTGAGGGTTGTCTTTTCATCTTGTTTGTAGTTTCCATTGCTTTGCAAAAGATTTTACGTTTCATTAGGTCCCATTTGTTTAGTTTTCTTTTTTATGGCATTACTCTAGGAGGTGGATCAAAAAAGATCTTGCTGTGATTTATGTCAGAGTACTCTTCCTATGTTTTCCTCTAAGAGTTTTATGCTGTCCAGTCTTACATTAACGTCTCTAATCCATTTTGAGTTTATATTTGTGTATGGTGTTAGGGAGTGTTCTAATTTCATTCTTTTACATGTAGTTGTCCATTTCTCCCAGCACCACTGATTGAAGACACTGTCTTTTCTCCATTGTATAGTCTTGCCTCCTTTGTCATAGATTAGTTGACCATAGGTGTGTAGGTTTATCTCTGGGCTTGCTTTCTTTCTTTTTTTTTCCTTTTACACCTTTATTGGAGTATAATTGCTTTACAATGGAGTGTTAGTTTCTGCTGTATAACAAATTGAATCAATTATACATATACATACATCACCATATCCCCTCCCTCTTGCATCTCCCTCCCACCCTCCATATCCCACCCCTTTAGGTGGTCACAAAGCACCGAGCTGATCTCCCTGTGCTATGTGGCTGCTTCCCAGTAGCTATCGATGTTACATTTGGTAATGTATATATGTCCATGCCACTCTCTCACTTCGTCCCAGGTTACCCTTCCCCCTCCCCGTGTCCTCAAGTCCTTTCTCTACGTCTGTGTCCTTAATCCTGTCCTGCCCCTAGGTTCTTCATAAACTTTTTCTTTCTTTAGATTCCGTATATCTCTGTTAGCATACGGTATTTGTTTTTCTCTTTCTGACTTACTTCACTGCGTAGGACAGACTCTAAATCCATCCACCTCACTACAAATAACTCAGTTTTGTTTCCCTTTATGGCTGAGTAATATTCCATTGTATATATGTGCCAAATCTTCTTTATCCATTCATCTGTCGATGGACACTTAGGTTGCTTCCATGTCCTGGCTATTGTAATAGAGCTGCAATGAACATTGTTGTACATAACTCTTTTTGAATTATGGTTTTCTCAGGGTAAATGCCCAGTAGTTGGATTGCTGGGTCGTATGGTACTTCTATGTTTAGTTTTTTAAGGAACCTCTATACTGTTCTCCCTAGTGGCTGTATCAATTTACATTCCCAGCAACAGTGCAAGAGCATTCCCTTTTCTCCAGTAAATGCCTCTCCAGCATTTATTGTTTGTAGATTTTTTGATGATTGCCATTCTGACTGCTGGGAGGTGATACCTCAATGTAGTTTTGATTTGCATTTCTCTAATGATTAGTGATGTTCAGCATCCTTTCATGTGTTTGTTGGCAATCTGTATATCTTCTTTGGAGAAATGTCTATTTAGGTCTTCTGCCCATTTTTGGATTGGGTTGTTTGTTTTTGTGATACTGAGCTACATGAGCTGCTTGTAAATTTTAGAGATGAATCCTTTGTCATTTGCTTCATTTGAAAACATTTTCTCTCATTCTGAGGGTTGTATTTTCGTCTTGTTTATGTTTTCCTTTGCTGTGCAAAAGTTTTGAAGTTTCATTAGGTCCCATTTGTTTATTTCTGTTTTTATTTCCACTTCTCTAGGAGGTGGGTTCAAAAACATCTTGCTGTGATTTATGTCATAGAGTGTTCTGCCTATGTTTTCCTCTAAGAGTTTTATAGTGTCTGGTCTTACACTTAGATCTCTAATCCATTTTGAGTTTATTTTTGTGTGTGGTGTTATGGAGTGTTCTAATTTCATTCTTTTACGTGTAGTTGTCCAGTTTTCCCAGCACCACTTACTGAAGAGACTGTCTTTTCTTCATTGTATATCTTTGCCTCCTTTGTCATAGATGAGTTAGCCATAGGTATGTAGGTTTATCTCTGGGCTTTCTATCCTGTTCAATTGATCTATATTTCTGTTTTTGTGCCAGTACCATATAGTCTTGATTACTGTAGCTTTGTAGTATAGTCTGAAGTCAGGAAGTCTGATTCCTCCAGCTCTTTTAATTTCCCTCAAGACTGCTTTGGCTATTCGGGGTCTTTTGTGTCTCCATACAAATTTTAAGACTTTTTTGTTCTAGTTCTGTAGAAAAAGCCACTGGTAATTTGATAGGGATTGCATTGAATCTGTAGATTGCTTTGGGTACTATAGTCATTTTCACAATATTGATTTTTCTAATCCAAGAACATCGTTTATACCTCCATCTGTTTATATCATCTTTGATTTCTTTCAGCAGTGTCTTATAGTTTTCTGAGTACAGGTCTTTTACCTCCTTAGGTAGGTTCATTCCTACGTTTTTTATTCTTTTTGTTGCAATAGTGAATGGGATTGTTTCCTTAATTTCTCTTTCTGACCTTTCATTGTTAGTGTATAGGAATGCAAGAGATTTCTGTGCATTAATTTTGTATCCTGCAACTTTACCAAATTCATTGATTAGCTCTAGTAGTTTTCTGGTGGCATCTTTAGGATTCACTATGTGTAGTATCGTGTCATTTGCAAGCAGTGATAATTTTACTTCTTCTTTTCCAATTTGTATTCCTTTTATTTCTTTTTCTTCTCTGATTGCTGTGTCTAGGACTTCCAAAACTATGTTGAGTAATAGTGGTGAGAGTGGACATCCTTGTCTTGTTCCTGATCTCAGAGGAAATGCTTTTAGTTTTTCACCATTGAGAATGATGTTTGCTGTGGGTTTGTCATATACGGCCTTTACTAGGTTGAGGTAGATTCCCTTTATGCCCACTTTTTGGAGACTTTTTTTTAATCATAAATCGGTGTTGAATTTTTTCAAAAGCTTTTCCTGCATCTATTGGGATGATCATATTTTTTTTTTTTTTTTTTTTTTTAACCGTACACGGGCCTCTCACTGTTGTGGCCTCTCCTGTTGCAGAGCACAGGCTCCGGATGCACAGGCTCAGCGGCCATGGCTCACGGGCCCAGCCACTCCGCGGCATGTGGGATCTTCCCGGACCAGGGCATGAACCCGTGTCCCCTGCATCGGCAGGCGGACTCTCAACCACTGCGCCACCAGGGAAGCCCGGGATGATCATATTTTTATTCTACAATTTGTTAATATGGTGTATCACATTGATTGATTTGTGTATATTGAATAATTCTTGCATCCCTGGGATAAACCCCATCTGATCATGGTGTATGGTCCTTTTAATGTGTTGTTCAATTCTGTTTCCTAGTATTTTGTTGAGGATTTCTACATCTATATTAATCAGTGATATTGGTCTCTAATTTTCTTTTTCTGTAGTATCTTTGGTTTTGGTATCAGGATGATGGTGGCCTCATAGAATGAGTTTGGGAGTGTTCCTTCCCCTGAAAATTTCTGAAGAGTTTGAGAAGATTGGGTGTTAGCTCTTTCTAAATGTTTGATAGAATTCACCTCTGATGCCATCTGGTTCTGGACTTTTGTTTGTTGGAAGATTTTTAATCACAGTTTCAATTTCATTGCTTGTGATTGGTCTGTTCATATTTTCTATTTCTTCCTTGTTCAGTCTTGGAAGGTTATACCTTTCTAAGAATTTGTCCATTTCTTCCAGGTTGTCCATTTTATTGGCATAGAGTTGCTTGTAGTAGTCTCTTAGGATGCTTTGTATTTCTGTGGTGTCTGTTACAACTTCTCCTTTTTCATTTCTAATTTTATTGATTTGAGTCCTCTCCCTCTTTTTCTTGAGCCTGGCTAAAGGTTTATCATTTTTGTTTATCTTCTCAAAGAACCAGCTTTTAGTTTTATTGATCTTTGCTATTGTTTTTATTTCACTTATTTCTGCTCTGATCTTTATGATCTCTTTCCTTCTATTAACTTTGGGTTTTGTTCTTCTTTCTCTAGTTCCTTTAGGTGTAAGGTTAGATTGTTTATTTGAGATTTCTCTGGTTTCTTGAGGTAGGCTTTTATTGCTATAAACTTCCCTCTTAGAACTGTTTTTGCTGCATCCCATAGGTTTTGGATCATCGTGTTTTTGTTGTCATTTGTCTCTAGATAGTTTTTGATTTCCTTTTTTATTTCTTCAGTAACCTCTGGGTTATTTAGTAACGTATTGTGTAGCCTCCATATGTTTGTGTTTTTTACGTTATTTTCCCTGTAATTGATTTCTAATATCATAACATTGTGGTCAGAACAGCTGCTTGATATGATTTCAGTTTTCTTAAATTTACTGAGGCTTTTTTTGTGACCCAAGATGTGATCTATCCCAGAGAATGTTCCGTGTGCCATTGAGAAGAACGTGTAGTCTACTGTTTTTGGATGGAATGTCCTATAAATATGCATTAAATCTATCTGGTCTATTGTGTCATTTAAAGCTTGTGTTTCCTTATTAATTTTCTGTCTGGATGATCTCCATTGGTGTAAGTGAGGTGTTAAAGTCCCCCGCTATTTTTGTGTTACTGTCGATTTCCTCTTTTATAGCTGTTAGCAGTTGCCTTATGTATTGAGGTGCTCCTATGTTGGGTACATATATATTTATAATTGTTATATCTTCTTGGATTGATCCCTTGATCATTATGTAGTGTCCTTCCTTGTCTCTTGTAACATTCTTTATTTTAAAATCTATTTTATCTGATAAGAGTATTGCTACTCCAGCTTTCTTTTGATTTTCATTTGCATGGAATATATTTTTCCATCCCCTCACTTTCAGTCTGTATGTGTCCCTAGGTCTGAAATGGTTCTCTTGTAGACAGCATATATATGGGTCTTGCTTTTGTATCCATTCAGCGAGCCTGTGTCTTTTGGTTGGAGCATTTAATCCATTCACGTTTAAGGTAATTATCGATATGTATGTTCCTAATACTATTTTCTTAATTGTTATGGGTTTGTCTTGGTGGGTCCTTTTCTTCTCTTGTGTTTCCCACTTAGAGAAGCTCCTTTATCACTTGTTGTAGAGCTGGCTTGGTGGTGCTGAATTCTCTTAGCTTTTGCTTGTCTGTAAAGCCTTTGATTTCTCCGTCAAATCTGAATGAGATACTTGCTGGGTGGAGTACTCTTGGTGGTAGGTTCTGCCCTTTCATCACTTTAAATTTATGATGCCACTCCCTTCTGGCTTGTCGATTTTCTGCTGAGAAATCAGCTGTTAACCTTATGGGAATCCTGTTGTACGTTATTTGTCATTTTTCCCGTGTTGCTTTCAATAATTTTTCTTTGTCTTTAATTTTTGTCAGTTTGATTACTGTGTGTCTCGGCATTTTTCTCCTTTGGTTTATTCTGCCTGGGACTCTCTGCACTTCGTGGACTTCGGTGGCTATTTCTTTTCCCATGCTAGGGGAGTTTTCGACTATAATCTCTTCAAATATTTTCTCGAGTCCTTTCTCTCTCTCTTCTCCATCTGGGACCCCTATAATGCGAATGTTGTTGTGTTTAATGTTGTCCCAGAGGTCTCTTAGGGTGTCTTCATTTATTTTCATTCTTTTTCTTTATTCTGTTCCACGGCAGTGATTTCCACCTTTCTGTCTTCCAGGTCACTTATCCGTTCTTCTGCCACAGTTATTCTGCTACTGATTCCTTTTAGAGTATTTTTCATTTCAGTTATTGTATTGTTCATCTCTGTTTGTTTGTTCTTTAATTCTTCTAGGTGTTTGTTCCTTAATTCTTCTAGGTCTTTGTTAAGCATTTCTTGCATCTTCTCGATCTTTGCCTCCATTCTTTTTCCAAGGTCTTGGATCATCTTCACTATCATTATTCTGAATTCTTTTACTGGAAGGTTGCCTATCCCCACCTCATTTCGTTGTTTTTTCTGGGGATTTATCTTTTTCCTTGATCTGGTATAAAGTCTTCTGCCTTTTCATTTTCTCTATCTTTCTGTGAATGTGGTTTTCCTTCCACAGGCTGCAGAATTGTATTTCTTCTTGCTTCTGCTGTCTGCTCTCCGCATGATTGAGTCTATCTTAGAGGCTTGTGCAAGCTTCCTTATGGGAGGGACTGGTGGTGGGTAGAGCTGGTTGTTGCTCTGGTGGGCAGAGCTTTAATCTGCTCGTCTGTGGATTAAATAAAAGTTTAATAAAAAGTTTAATCCGCTTGTCTGCTGATGCATGGGGCTGGGTTCCCTCCCTGTTGGTTGTTTGGACTGAGGCGACCCAGCACTGGAGCCTACCTTGATCTTGGTGGGGCTAATGGTGGACTCTGGGAGGGCTCACGCCAAGGAGTATTTCTCAGAACTTCTGCTGCCAGTGTCGTTGTCCCCATGGTGAGCCACAGCCACTCCCCGCCTCTGCAGGAGACCCTCTAAAACTAGCAGCTAGGTATGGTCATTCGCCTACGGGGTGACTGCTCCTTCCCCTGGGCCCTGATGTGCACACGACTTTGTGTGTGCCCTCCAAGAGTGGAGTCTCTGTTGAGACTCTGAGTCTCTGAGTGCAGTTGAGACTCTGAGACTCGGAGTGGAGTTGCACAGACTCTGGGTCCTGTGAAGCTTCGATGCTTTGTGGTTCTAGAAATTCTATAGGAGACGGTCCACAGCAGGTGAAGCTAATGCTGTCAGTAGAGGTGGTGAAGCCAAAGATGTGCAGTTCCGACTAGAGGTGCTGATGTACATACAGGACAAAATCATCTCGTGTGAATGTAGTTCAGGCACGTTTAAGATGAATGCGGTCATGTTAATGCCTAACATCTTCTATCTTGTGCCTCTCCTCAGGGACCCCCTCCTCAGTTCCTGAGGCTCCTGTAAGTCATGTACAGGGGAAAGGAGAGTGGGCTCTGTCCAGTCTGAGCCCTGAGTTACCCTGTGTGTATCTTAGGATACTTCGTATTTCTGTGGTGGCTGTTGCAACATCATCTCTTTCATTTCTGATTTATTTGGGCCCTCTCTTTTTTTTTTTTTTTTTTTTTAAATACTACTGTTGTCTTTTATTCTTTACAGAAGTTTAATAAGTGTTTGATCTACCACCCTTACTCTATGTATACTTTATGCCATGAGATTTTTACTTTTGTTTGTTTTCTTGTTACTATCAATAATTAGTGAGACTTCTTTTAAGCTACATTCAACATTGCTTATAAAGCTGCTATATTAGTGATGACAGAGCTTTAATGGAAGTCGTGTTCTGGTTGTAAATTAGAATGCAATGTGCCAGCAAATAGCCCCTTAAGTTTATGTCTCATTACTTCTTGTTCTTTTTTTAATTTAATTTTTATTTTTTATCAGTGCAAATTTGATTAAAATGTTTTGTTTGTTCTAGGTGTGCAAGATGTGGTTCTTTTACACATATATGTGTATCTATACTTCTTCAGACCGTTTTCTCATGTAGGTTGTGACACAATGTTGAGTAGTCTTCTCTTGGTATTCCGTAGGTCTTTGGTGATTATATATTTCACATGTGTTTCTATATCTATGTTAACCCCAATATCCTAATGTATCCAGTCCTCACACCTTTCCATTTGGTGAACCATAACTTTGTTTAATGAATCTGTGATTGCCTTTCTCTGTGGAAATATCTTCATTGTTATCAATTTTTAACTAACACCTATAAGTGATATTATAGGATATGTGTCTTTTGCTGTCTGACTTAGTACAATTTGCCTGATTACCTCTAGAATCATCTATGGTGCTCCAAATGGCATTGTTGCATTTTTTTCCCTAGCTAATATTCCATCTGTACATATACCAGTTCTTCTTTGTCCACTCACCTCTTGATGGACTTTTTGGTTGCCTCCATGTCTTGGCTATTGTAATACTGCTGCGCTGCACATTTGCCTGCCTGTGTCTTTCCAATTCTGTCTTCTTATGTTACAGGCCCAGGAGTGGGCCTCCTGTATCATATGGTATCTCAGGGTTTACCTTTTAAATGCACCACGATTCTCTTCTCATTAGTGGCTCTTTCCAGGTTACATGCCACTTAAAGTTGAGGGTATGCATTTCTCCACAACACCTTCAGCATTTATTGTTTGTAGTTTTCTTGCTGATGGATATTCTGACTGGTGTGAGCTGATGCCTCTTTGTGGTTGAATTTGCATGTGACTGATAATCCGTTAAAATTGAGCTTTAAGGCATGTCCTTTTTATTTTTCAAACTGTGATTACAGCTTAGTTCTTCAAAGTGTTTTCTTAACGTATGTGTCACATTTTGAAATTTATTGGCCATTACCTCCCTCAAGACATTTTGAGGGCAGTTTTCATTTACAGCCCTGCAGTACTTGTTCACATGAAGTGACCATTAGCACAGGCTTTAAAGCTGCTTTTGCAGGTAACGGCCAGAGTGCGGCAGCCTTTCTTCGTTCCCCATGCTGGTACTAGGGAAACAGACCTTCTGGCCAGTGGTCTTCCTTGGTTATAAATTAGAGTGGAATGTGCCCGGATAAACCCCCAAATGCTGATGTCTTCTTACTTTTGTTTGTTTTTAAAATTTAATTTATATTTTTATTGGAGTAATATTCCATTGTGTATCTGGACCACTTCTTGGTGCACTCCTCTGTCGATGGACGTTTTCGTTGCTTCCAAGTGTTGGCTATATTAAATATTGCTGGAGTGCAAGATTGCCAGCCTGTGACTTTTTGATTCTCATTTTCTCAGGTGATAGGCCCAGTAGTGGGTGTGACTGATTGACTATTAGCTCAATGTTTACCTTTTCAAAGCACCTCCATTGTGTTTTCATTAGTGGCTCTTACCAGGTCCCCATTAGAACCGAGGGTACGAATTTCTCCACAATCCCTTCAGCATTTATAGTTTGCAGGATTTTTGCTAATGGCCAATCTGACTGCTGTGACCTGATAGGTATTTGTAATTTGGGTTTGCATGTCTTTAAAAATTCCTAAAATTCATCATTTTCCACGCCGTTTTCTTTTCTGTTAAAAATAAAGTGTGAGTACAATATATCTCTTGAAATTGTCTTCTTGGAAGGTTGCCCTCTTTTGAATTTTTGGTCGATATTCGACCTCAGGATTTTTTTGGAGGGCAGATGTCATTACAGAACTGCAAGTTTGGTGAATATTTAGTGACCATTAGCGCTGGGTTTAAAGCTGCTGTTGTGGGAAACGGCTACAAGGAGGCAGCATTTCTCCATTCCCAAATCTGGGTACTAGGGCAGCAGAGCCTTTCTGGAAGTCGTGGTCCTAGGTTGTAAGTTAGAATGGAATGTGCCAGGAGGAATGCCCATAAGTTTATGTCTCATTACATCTTGGTTTTTAAAATTTATTTAATCGGGGTAATGATTAGATATTGTTTGTCCAGATGTACACAATCTGGTTCATTTGTACAGTATATATGTCTATTCATGTTCAGATCCTCTTCCCTTGTAAAATATTACCGTGTTCCGTAGACCTCCCTTGCTATATGGTCGGTCTTTTTGGTATATGTTTATTATATGTATTTGTATACGTATGGTAACGCTAATCTTAATTTATCCATTCCGCCCACCTTTCCTTTTAGATAAGCATACTTAATTTCTAAGTCTGTGAGTGTATTTCTCTGTGGAAATATGTTCATTTGTGTTAGTTATTAGATAACGCCTATAAGTGATATCATAGGATATAGGTCTTTTGCTTTCTGACTTACCTCATATTCTGTGCTTATCTCCAAGCTCACCTATGGCGCCTCAAATAGCAGTGTTTCATTGTTTTCCATGTCTAATATGCTATTGTGAGTGTGGACCACTTCTTCTTCATCCATACATATGTTGATGGACATTTTGGTGGCTTCACTGTCTTGGTTATTGTGAATAAGGCTGCAGTGCAGCTTTTGAAGCCCGGGTCTCCTCGATTCTGGTCTTCTCAGGTGAGAGGCCCAGTGGTGTGACTGCTGGATTGAATGGTACCTCAATTTTTACTTTTAATCGTAGCTCCTTTCTGTTCTCATTATTGGCTGTTACCACTTTACATCTCACAAGCAGCTAGAGGGTACACAGTTCTTTAAAACCCCTTCAGAATTTATTGTTTGTAGACCTTTTGCTGATGGTCAGTCAACTGGTGTGAGTTGAAACCTTTTTGTTGATTAGATTTGCATGAGTGTAATAATTCCTGAGTTTGAGCTTTCACCCATTTTCCTTTTTTTAAAAAGAGAGTGAGTCAAACTTACCTCTTCATACTATCGTCTTGAAAAATTTGCCAGTTTTGAATTTTATTGTCCATTCCCTACCTCAGCACAGTTGTTTAGGGCAGGTGTCCTTTACAGCCCTGAGTCCTTGTGAATGTTAAGAGACCATTAGCTGTGGGCTTAACGCCGCTCTTGAGGAAAACGGCCACAAGGCAGCAGAATTTCTACATTTCCAACTCTGGGTTTTTGGGCAGCAGAGCCTTCCTGGAAATCGTGTTAGTAGGCTGCAAATTAGTGTGGGATGCGCCAGGGCACATCCCCAAGAGCTTATATCTCCTTACTTCTTGTTTGTTTTATAAATTTAATTTTTATTAATTATCAGAGCAAACTCGATAAAAATATTTTGTTTCTCCTAGGTGTACAGAATCTGGTTCATTATACCAATGTATCTGTCGTTTATCTTTGGATTCTTTACCGTGTAGGTTATTACAGAGTGTTGCCTAGACCTCTCTTGGTATTCCATAGGTATTTTGTGATTATATATTTCATATGTATTAGTACATGTCTGTTAACCCCCATATCCTAATTCACACATTCCTTACACTTTTCCATTTGGTTAAACATAATTTTTTTTTCTTAATCCATGCTTTTCCTTCTCTTGGAAATAAGTTCATGAGTATCAACTTTTAGGTAACACCTAGAAGTGATGTCATAGGATATCCGTCTTTCACTTTCTTTCTTTCTTCACGTTGGGCGATTATCTCTAGGTCCTAATATGGTGGTGCAAACGGCACTGTTTCATTGTTTTCCATGGCTAATATTCCATTGTGTACATGGACCACTTCCTCTTTGTGCATTTTTCTGTTCATGGACATTTTGGTTTCTTCCAAGTCTTGGCTATGTTAAATGCTCCTGCAGTGCAGGATTGCCAGCCTGTGTCTTTTCCATTCTGCTCTGCTCAGGTGATAGGCGCATCAAAGGACCTACCAGATCACATGGTAGCTCAGTTTTTACCCTTAAACGCACCTCCATTATGTTCTCACTACTGGCTGTTACCAGTTTACATCCCCCCAGCAGCTGGAGGCTACATAGTTCCCTGAAACCCCTTCAGCATTTATTCCTTGTAGGCTTTTTGCTGAAGAACATTCTGACGGCTGTGAGGTGAACATTTCTGTAATTGGATTTGCATGGCTTTATTCATTGCTGATGTTGCGCATTTTCAATTCCCTTTTATTTTAAAGAGAAAAAAAGAAAAGACAAAATGTGCGTAAAATATGCTTCTTGACATCGTCTTCTTGAAATGTTGACGTCTTTTGAATTTTCTGGTCGATTTACGACCCCAGGACATTTTTTGATGGCAGGTGTCATTTACAGGCTTGCAATTATTTTGAATATTAAGTGACCATTACCGCTGTTGTGTGAAACGACCAGAAGGCGGCAGCACTTCTCCGTACCAAATCTGTTTACTAGGGCACCAGAGCCATAATGGAAGTTGTGTTGTAGGTTGTAAATTAGAACGCAATGTGCCAGGAAAAGCCCCTTAAGATTATGTCTCATTACTTCTTGTTCGTTTCTTTAATTTAATTTTTATTCTTTATCACAGCAAATTAGATTACAATGTTTTGTTTGTTCTAGGTGTGCAAGATGTGGTTCTTTTACACATATACATATATCTATTCTTCTTCAGATCTTTTTCCCATGTAGGTTATGACACAATGTTGAGTAGTCTTCTCTTGGTATTCCGTAGGTCTTTGGTGATTATATATTTCACATGTGTTTGTATATCTCTGTTAACCCCAATATCGTAATGTACCCAATCCTCACACCTTTCCATTTGGTGAAACATAAGTTGGTTTAATGAATCTGTGATTGCCTTTCTCTCTGGAAATATCTTCATTGGTATCAATTTTTAGGTAACACCCATAAGTGATAGGATATGTGTCTTTCACTTTCTCACTTACTACCAGTTGCATGATTACCTCTAGATTCCTCTATGGTCCTGCAAATGGCATTGTTTCATTTTTTTCCTTGGCTAATATTCCATCTGTACATTTTACAGTTCTTCTTTGTCCACTCATCTCTTGATGGACGTTTTGGTTGCTTCCATGTCTTGGCTATTGTAATACTTCTACGGTGCAGATTTGCCTGCCTGTGTCTTTCCAATTCTGTCTTCTTAGGATATAGCCCGAGAAGTGGGCCTCGTGGATCATACAGTAGCTCAAGATTTACCTTTTAAAGGCACCTCAATTCTGTTCCCATTAGTGGCTCTTACCAGGTTACGTCCCACTTCAAATTGAGGGTATGCATTTCTCCAAAACGTCTTCAGCATTGACCATTTGTAGTTTTTTTGCTGATGGTTATTCTGAGTGGTGTGAGCTGATAGCTCTTTGTGGTTAGATTTGCATGTGTCTCATACTCCCTTGAAATTGAGCTTTCAGGCATGTCCTTTTATTTTTCAAACTGTTATTAAAGGTGACTTCTTCAAATTGTTTTCTTGAAACATGTGCCACATTTTGAAAATTTTTGGCCTTTACCTGCCTCAAGACATTTTAAGGGCAGGTTTCATTTGCAGCCCTGCAGTACTTGTGCATATGAAGTGCCCCTTAGCACAGATTTCAAAGCTGCTGTTGCAGGTATCGGCCAGAGGACGGCAGCATTTCTGCGTTCCCCACTCTGGTACCGAGGGAAACAGACCTTCCTGCCACTGGTGTTCCTCAGTTATAAATTCGAGTGGAATGTGCCCGGATAAACCCACCAAAGCTGATGTCTCCTTATTTTGTTTGTTTTTGAAATTTAATTTATATTTTTTAGTGGGGTAATATTCCATTCTGTACATGGACCACTTCTTCTTTGTGCATTCCTCTGTTGATGGACATTTTCGTTGCTTCCAAGTGTTGCCTATGGTAAATATTGCTGGAGTGCAGTATTTCCAGCCTGTGACTTTTGATTCTCATTTTCTCAGGTGATAGGCCCAACAGTGGGTATGATTCATTGACTGGTAGCTCAGTGTTTACCTTTTCAAAGTACCTGCATTGTGTTTTCGTTAGTGGATCTTGCCACGTCCCAATTAACTCCGAAGGTACGCATTTTTCCACAACCCATTCAGCACTTATTGTTTTTAGAATGTTTGCTCATGGCCATTGTGACAGGTGTGAGCTGATAGGTTTTTGTAATTTGGATTTGCATGTCTTTAATAATTGCTAATATTCAGCATTTCCCCACACCTTTCTCTTTTATTTAAAAAAAAAGTGTGAGTACAATATACCTCTTGAGATTGTCTTCTTGGAAGGTTGCCCTCTTTTGAATTTTGTGGTCGGCTTTCGACCCCAGTAGTTTTTTGGACAGCCGGTGTCATTTACAGGCCTGCAATGATTGTGAATATTTAGTGACCATTAGCCCTGGGTTTAAAGCTGGTGTTGTGGGAAACGGCCACAAGGCGGCAGCATTTCTCCATTCCCAAATCTGTTTACTAGGGCAGCACAGCCTTTCTGGAAGTCCTGTTACTAGGCTGTAAATTAGAATGGAGTGTGCCAGGAAAAAGCCCCTGAAGTTTATGTCTCATTACTTCTTGTTCGTTGTTTTAATTGTTTTAATCGGGGTAATGATTAGAATACAGTTTGTCCTAGGTGTACACAATCTGGTTCATTCGTACATCATATATATCTATTCATGTACAGATCCTTTTCCCATGTAAAGGATTACAGAGTGTTCTGTACACCCCCCTTCCTATGTGCTCGGGCTTTTTGATATATGTACTTAATCTGTATTTGTATAGGTATGGTAAACCTAATCTTAATTTATCCATTGCCACCACCTTTCCTTTTAGATAAGCATAGTTTGTTTTCTAAGTCTGTGTGTGTCTTTCTCTGTGGAAATATGTCCATTTTTGTCAGTTGTTAGGGAACATCTATAAGTGATATCATAGGATATATGTCTTTTGCCTTCCAACATACCTCATGTTCTGTGATTATCTCTAGGCTCATCTATGGTGCCTCAAAGAGCAGTGTTTCATTGTTTTCCATGGCTTATATTCCATTGTGTACATGGACCACTTCTTTATCCTTTCATCTGTTGATGGACATTTAGGTTGCTTCCATGTCTTGGCTATTGTGAGTAAAGCTGCAGTGCAGCTTTTGCAGCCTCTGTCTTCCGGATTCTGGTCTTCTCAGGTGAGAGGCCCAGCGGTGGGCCTGCTGCATCGAATGGTAGCTCAACTTTTACGTTTAAACACAGCTCCTTTCTGTTCTATTGGCTGTTACCACTTTACATCTCACCAGCAGCTAGAGGGTACACAGTTCTCTAAAACCCCTTCAGAATTTATTATTTGTAGACTTTTTGTTGATGGTCAGTCGACCTGTGTGAGTTGAAACCTTTTTGTAGATTAGACTTGCATGAGTGTAATAATTCCTGAGTTTCAGCTTTTATTCATTTTCCTTTTTTTTTTAAAAGACAGTGAGTAAAACTTACGTCTTCATATTATCTTCTTGAAAAATTTGCCTGTTTTGAATTTTGTTGGCCATTCCCTACCTCAGCACAACTTTTTAGGGCAGGTGTCCTTTACAGACCTGAGTCCTTGTGAATGTTAAGTGACCATTAGCTGTGGGTTTAAAGCCGCTCTTGCGGGAAACGGCCACAAGGTGGCAGCATTTCTACATTTCCAGCTCTGGGTTTCTGGGCAGCAGAGCCTTCCTGGAAATCGTGTTAATAGGCTGCAAATTAGAGTGGAATGTGCCAGCGCAAACCCCCAAGAGCTTATATCTCCTTACTTGTTGTTTGTTTCCTTAATTTAATTTTTATTAGGTATCAGAGCAAATTTGATAAAAATGTTGTTTCTCCTAGGTGTACAGAATCTGGTTCATCATATCATGTATCTGTCTATTCATCTTTGGGTCCTTTCCCGTGTAGGTTATTACAGAGTGTTGAGTAGACCTCTCTTGGTATTCCATACGTATTTAGTGATTATATATTTCATATGTCTTAGTACATGTCTGTTAACCCCCGTATCGTAATTCATTCATTCCTTACACCTTTCCAATTGGTTAAACGTAATTTTATTTTCTTAGTCCATGCATTTCCTTCTCTTGGAAATAAGTCCATGGGTATCAATTTTTAGGTAACACCTAGAAGTGATGTCATAGGATATCTGTCTTTCAGTTTCTTCCTTACTTCAAGTTGGGTGATTATCTCTAGGTCTTTATATGGTGGTGCAAACGACACTGTTTCATTGTTTTCCATGGCTAATATTCCATTGTGTACATGGACCACTTCCTCTTTGTGCATTTTTCTGTTCATGGACATTTTGGTTTCTTCCAAGTCTTGGCTATGTTAAATGTTCCTGTAGTGCAGTTTTGACAGCCTGTGTCGTTTACATTCGGGTCTGCTCAGGTGATAGGCGCATCAAAGGACCTACCAGATCACATGGTAGCTCAATTTTTACCTTTAAACGCACCTCCATTATTTTCTCACTACTGACTGTTACCAGTTTACATCCCCCCAGCAGCTAGAGGGTACACAGTTCTCTCAAACCACATCAGCATTTATTCTTTGTAGACTTTTTGCTGATGGTCAGTCGACTGGTGTGAGTTGAAACCTTTTTGTAGATTACATTTGCATGAGTCTAGTAATTCCTGAGGTTGAGCTTCTATCTATTTTCCTTTTTTTAACAAGAGAGTAAGTCAAACTTACCGCTTCATACTACCTTCTTGAAAATTTTGCCTTTTTTGAGTTTTTTTGGCCATCCCTCACCTCAGTACATTTTTTGAGGGCAGGTGTCCTTTACAGCCCTGAGTCCTTGTGAATGTTAAGTGGCCATTAGCTGTGGGTTTAAAGACGCTCTTGCGGGAAACGGCCACAAGGCGGCAGCATGTCTACATTTCCAACTCTGGGTTTTTGGGCAATAGAGCCTTCCTGGAAATCGTGTTAGTAGGCTGCAAATTAGAGTGGAATGTGCCAGGGTACACCGCCAAGAGCTTATATCTCCTTACCTCTTGTTTGTTTTTTAAATTTAATTTTTATTTATTATCAGAGCAAATTTGATAAAAATGTTGTGTTTGTTCTAGGTGTACAGAATCTGGTTCATTATATCTATGTATCTATCTATTCATCTTTGGTTCCTTTCCCGTGTAAGTTATTACAGAGTGATGAGCTCAATTTTTAACTTTAAACGCACTGCCATTCTCTTCTCACTACTGGCTGTTACCAGATTACATCCCAGCAGCAGCTAGAGGGTGCACAGTTCTCTAAAACCCTTTCAGCATTCATGTTTTGTAGACTATTTTGCTGATTATCATTCCGACGGTGGTAAGGTGAACGTTTTTGTAGATGGCATTTGCATGGCTTTATTAGTTCCTGATATTGAGCATTATTCCATGCATTTTTTTAAACAAAAAGAGAAAAGACAAAATGTGTGCAAAATATGCCTCTTGACATTGTCCTTTTGAAATGTTGACGTCTTTTGAAATTTCTGGTCGTTTTACGACCCCAGGAATTTTTTGAGGCCCGGTGTCCTTTACAGTGCTGCACATATTTTGAATATTAAGTGACCATTACCTCTTGGTTTAAAGCTGCTGTTGTGTGAAACAGCCACAAGGCGGCAGCATTTCTCCTTTACCAAATCTGGTTACCAGGGCAACAGAGCCTTAATGGAAGTCCTGTTCTAGGTTGAAAATTAGAATGGAATGTGCCAGGAAAAATTCCTTTCAGTTTATGTCTCATTATTTCTTGTTCATATTTTTAATTTAATTTTTATTTTTTATCGCAGCAAATTTGATTACAATGTTTTTTTTTTGTTCTAGGTGTGCAAGATGTGGTTCTTTCACACATATACATATATCTATTCTTCTTCGGAACCTTTTCTCAGGTAGGTTATGACACAATGTTGAGTAGTCTTCTCTTGGTATTCCGTAGGTCTTTGGTGATTATATATTTCACATGTGTTTGTATATCTCTGTTAATCCCAATATCGTAATGTATCCAATCCTCACACCTTTCGATTTGGGGAACCATAAGTTTGTTCAATGAATCTGTGATTGCCTTTCTCTGTGGAAATATCTTCATTGTTATCAATTTTTAGGTAACACCTATACGTGATATACGTTAGGTGTCTTTCACTTTCTCACTTACTACAAGTTGCATGATTACCTCTAGACTCATCTATGGCGCTGCAAATGGCATTGTTTCATTTTTTTCCCGAGCTAATATTCCATCTCTACATGTAACAGTTCTTCTTTGTCCACTCATCTGTTGATGGACTTTTGGTTGCTTCCATGTCTTGGCTATTGTAATACTACTGCAGTGCAGATTTGCCTGCCTGTGTCTTTCCAATTATGTCTTCTTATGTTATAGGCCCAGGAGTGGGCCTGCTGGATCATATAGTAGCTCAATGTTTACCTTTTAAAGGCACCTCCACTCTGTTCCCATTAGTGGCTCTTACCAGGTTACGTCCCACTTCAAATTAAGGGTATGCATTTCTCCACGACCTCTTCAGCGTTGATCGTTTGTAGTTTCTTTCCTGATGGTTATTCTGAATGGTGTGAGCAGATACCTCTGTGTGGTAGGATTTGCATGTGTCTCATAATCCTTTGAAATTGAGCTTTCAGGCATGTCCTTTTATTTTTCAAACGGTTATTACAGCTTAGTTCTTCAAATGGTTTTCTTGAAATATGTGCCACATTTTGAAATACTTTGGCCTTTACCTCCCTCAAGACATGATGAGGACAGGTTTCCTTTACAGCCCTGCAGGACTTGTTCATATGAAGTGACAATTAGCATAGGTTTTAAAGCTGCTTTTGCAGGTAATGGCCAGAGGGTGGAGCATTTCATAATTCTATGAAATGTAACTGAACACACAATATATATTTTTTCTTTTAAATTTCCATTGTTACTTTTTTAAAGTACAATTATAATTGAAGTGCTTTGTAACAAGTGAAATTTAAAAAATTAAAGGAAAAGATAATATTTTACCACTTGCCATCCTTTCCCATTTACTGAAACGACCAGCATAATGTGTAGATTTCTCATTTTATCCAGGTGTTCTATACATCTGGAATATCATGTTTCTCACTGTAGAAAAACAGATTTAGCTCTCACACTTTTTATAGACTACATAACAGTCCATAGAACAGAAGTACCAACTATTTCAGACTTAGCTTTTTGAGGGACACTCAGGTTACTTTCTGTTTTATTTTGTTCTTTTTTGGGGGGGGTAGGAGTTTATTATTTATTTATTTATTTTTGTTGTGTTGGGTCTGAGTTTCCGTGTGAGGGCTTTCTCTAGTTGTGGCAAGTGGGGGGCCACTCTTCATCTCGGTGCGCGGGCCTCTCACTATTGTGGCCTCTCCAGTTGCGGAGCACAGGCTCCAGATGCGAGGGCTCACTGGTTGTGGCTTATGGGCCTAGTTGCTCCACGGCATGTGGGATCCTCCCAGACCAGGGCTCAAACCTGTGTCCCCTGCATTAGCAGGCAGATTCTAATCACTGCACCACCAGGGAAGCCCCCTATTTTGTTGTTCTGCTAGTTTGTTTTAACCCAAGAAAATATCTTTTTAAATACAAAAAACCAAAATTAAGCTAGGGGTAAGGATTAGGGTTTAGGGTAAGGTTTAGGGTTAGGATATGGGTTAGGATTATTGTACGGCTTAGAGTATGGTTTAGGGTTAGGGTTATGGTACGGGTTAGCGTTAGGGTACAGTTTAGGGTATGGCTATGGCTTAGTGTTAGGGTACGGGTTACGGTATGGGTTAGTGTTAGGGTATGGGTTAGGATTAGGGTACGGTTTACGTTCAGAGTTATGGTTAGATTTAGTGTATGGGTTAGTGTTAGGTACGGGTTAGGGTAAGGGTTAGGGTTAGGTTTAGTGTTAAGGAACGGGTACAGTTTAGGGTACAGGATAGGGAACAACAGAGGGTTAGGGTTAGGGTACGTGTTAGGGTACAGTTTAGTGTTAGTGTACGGGTTAGGATTAGGGTACGCTTTAGGGTAAGGTTTAGGGTTAGGGTTAGGGAACGGGTATGGCTAGGGGTACAGTTTAGGGCATGACCACGGGTTAGGAGTAGGGTAAGTGTTAGGGTATGGTTTAGTGTTAGTGTACAGGTTAGGATTATGGTACGGGATAGTGTAAGGGTTAGGGTTAGGGTTAGGGAATGGGTACGGATTAGGTTACAGGTTAGGGTATGACAACGGGTTAGGGTTAGGGTACGTGTTAGTGTATGGGTTAGGATTAGGGTACGGGTTAGGTTATGGGTTAGTGTTAGGGGATGGGTTAGGATTAGGGTACGGGTTATGGTACGGTTTAGGGAAAGGGTTAGGATACGGGGTAGGGTTAGGATAAAGTTTAGTGTATGGCTATGTGTTACTGTTAGGGTACATGTTAGCGTACGGGTTAGTGTTCATGTACAGCTTAGGGTAAGGGTTAGGGTTAGGGAACGGGTACGGTCTCAGGTACAGGTTAGGGTACGGTAGCGGGATAGGGTTAGGGTACGTGTTAGGGTGAGACTTCTTTGTAGTGCAGATTTGAATTTCCCGCTTGCTTGGTTGGCCAAAAGGTGTGTATGTGTTTTATCCTGAATATATTCAGGAAAAAACGCATATGCACTTTTTGGCCAACTGCATCACTGTCGAAGTTCTGCTGCTTTTCATGTGATTTACAGGCGACTCCAACCGACCTCTCGAAATCAGTTTCCTGCAGTTCTGCCTTGCTTTCGAATCCTCTTCTTTGCCTTAACTCAATATATTTTTAACCGATAGTTGTCGTTTATGACTCTGCAGGTTTGTGAACTGCAGTGCCCCTGAGCTCCATTTTTCAACTCCCTTTTCTGTGAGCTGGCCACAAAACTGCAGGATTGCTTCAGGCCCTATTCTAGTTCTGGGGTGGCAGGCTAAGCCTTTGGTTAATTCTTCTTCCCGATGGGAAATTAGAGTGAAATGTGCCCGACCAGACACCTACACCGAATCTCTCATTTGCTCCCCCTGTTTCCTTTCATTCTCCGCACAACTTGCACACTGTGAGAAATAGGAAGTTAAAGGCGCTGACTCTCCAAGTGGCGAGGTTGTTAGTAAAGAGGATGGAATGGTGAACCCGAGCACCAGGAGAGGAAAAATGACGTGCATTTTAGAAACCGTTCCTGATCACACGGTGGACCATCCTCTGGCTTTTCCATGTATGTTTTAGCTGTAGGAAGATTCCCTTAAACCTGGAGAGTTGAGACCCATGGAATGGGTAGCACGCAGTATTACTTTAAAGGTCTGCATTCGCTCACCCAGCCGCACCAATCCTCTCAGTCCCAAGTGTCCAGCCTTATGTCTCACCCAGCTGTGGGTGTAGATGTGGTCAATCCAGGTTGCATCACAACCCCTGAACGAATTTTGTAAGAATTTCTCTCTCTTTTGCTGTCTTTGTGTTTTTTTTTTGTTTTTTTTTTTGCGGTACGCGGCCCTCTCACTGCTGCGGCCTCTCCCGTTGCAGAGCACAGGCTCCGGACGCGCAGGCCCAGCGGCCATGGCTCACGGGCCCGGCCGCTCCGCGGCACGTGGGATCTTCCCGGACCGGGGCACGAACCTGCGTCCCCCGCATTGGCAGGCGGACTCTCAACCACTGCGCCACCAGGGAAGCCCCTGTGTTTTGTTTTTGAAATTTATTTTTATAATGGGGTTTAGCTGATTTTCACTGCTGCGTTTATGCTGCTCTACACACCCTTGATTCCCTTACGAAGACATATGAATACATAGGTTTTAAGATTCTTACTAGTCAGATATATTCTTCTGTGGTGAATAGGGGGTGTTGAATCCAGTTCGTTGAGCAAGGAGTAGGTCTTGTCTATTACGTATTTGGCTTATGGAACCGTATCTGAGCTAATTTAAACTCTGGTTTTATGCATCACCCCAACTCACCTGTCCCCTTAAGCAGGCATAAGTTGTTTTCTAAATGTGAGACTCTGTTCTGTCTTGTAAATCAGATCATGTGTAGCCATGTTTACATTCCCTCTATTAGTGATATGTTATGACAAGTTCCTTTTTCTGTGGGACTTCTTTCACTTAGAATCATCGTACGAAAATCCACTCATTATGCTGCTATGGACATGATGACATTGATTTCATGGCTGAGTTATATTTCATTGTACGTAAGTACCACAATTTCTTTATCAATTTTTCTCTTTCGGGGATATTTAAGTTGTACAGTAGTCGAGGTTTTTGTAAACACAGCAGCCCTAAACTTTGGGCTGGCTGTGTCTTGTTGATTTTTAGTTTTCCCAAGCTATAGGGCCATGAGAGGAAGTGCCCTAGGCTCTGTAGCTTTGTTTTGTAGATGTTTCAGGAAACACCATACACTTCTCCAGAGTGGCTGTTGGCAATTTACATCCCGCCCATCAGCATGACATGGCTCCCTGTTCTCCATGGCCTGTCCTGCCTTTCTGGTTCTTACACTTTTTTCGGATGTCCCTTTTGACCGGTGGGAAGTGAGACTTCATTGTAGTGCGGATTTCCATTGCACGCTTGCTTGGTTGGCAAAAAAGGGCGTATGCGTTTTTTCCTGAATATATTCAGGAAAAAACGCATACGCCCTTTTTGGCCAAGTGCATCATTGCCGAAGATCTGCCGCTTTTCATATGCTTTAAATGCAATTCCAATCTACCTCCTGAAATCTGTTTCCTGCAATTGTGCCTTGCTTTCAAGTCCTCTTCGCAGCCTTACCTCAATATATTTTTGGACGATAGTTGTCCTCTATAACTCTGCAGGTTTCTGAATTGCAGTGACCCTGAGCTCCTTTTTTCAACTCGGTTTTTTGTGAGCTGGCCGCAAATCAACAGGATTGCTTCAGGCCCTATTCTGGTTCCAGCCCGGCACGCTGAGCCTTTGGTTAATTCTTCTTCTTGGTGGGAAATTAGAGTGAAATGTGCCCGTCCAAACAACTACAGCTAGTCTCTCATTGGTTCTCCCTATTCCCGTTCATCCTCCGCAGAAATTGCAAACTGTGCCAAACAGGAGGTTAAAGGCACTGACTCTCCAAGTGGGGAGAGTGTTAGTAAAACGTCTGGAATGGCGAACCCGAGTACAAGGTGACGAAAAATGGGATGCGTTTTAGAAACGTTGCCGGATCACACGGTGGACCATTCTCTGGGTTTCCCATGCATGTTTTAGCTTTAGGAATAATCCCTTAAACCTGGAGAGTTTTGACCAATGGAATGGGTGACATGCAGGATTACTTCAAAGGGTCTGCATTGGCTCGCCGAACCTCACCAATTCTCTCAGCCCCAAGTGTCCAGCCTTATGTCTCACCCAGCTGTGGGTGTAGATGTGGTAAATCCAGGTTTCATCACAAGCCCTGAACGAATTATTTAAGAATTTCTCTCTCTTTCACTGTCTTTCTGTTTTGTTTTTGAAATTTATTTTTATAATGGGGTTTAGCTGATTTTCACGGCTGTGTTTATGCATCTCTACACACACTTGGTTGTCTTACGGAGACATATAAATACAAAGATTTTAAGATTCTTACTAGTCAGATATATTCCTCTGCGGTGAATAGGGGGTGTTGAGTCCACTTCGTTGAGCAAGGAGTAGGTGTTGTCTATTACATACTTGGCTTATGGAACGGTATCTGTGTTAATTTCAATCTCTGGATTTATGCAGCACCCCAACTCACCTTTTCCCTTAAGTAAGCATAAGTTTGTTTTCTAAATGTGAGACTCTGTTCTGTTTTGTAATTCAGTTCATGTGTAGCCAAGTTTCCATTCCCTGTATAAGTGATATCTTATGATAAGTTTCTTTTTCTGTGTGACTTAATTCCTTAGAATCATCGTACCTAAATCCATTCATTATGCTCCTACGGGCCTGATGACATTGATTTCATTGCTGAGTGATATTCCATTGTACGTATGTACGAACACTTCTTTATCCATTTTTCTCTTTCTAGCATATTTAATTTGTACCGTAGTCGAGGCTCTGGTAAACAGAGCAGCCCTAAACTTTGGGGTGGTTGTTTCTTGTTATTTTAATTTTCCTGAGCTATAGGGCTATAAGTGGGTTTAGGGTTAGGGTTAGGGTTAGGGTTAGGGTTAGGGAACAGGTACGGTTTAGGATACGACAACAGTTTAGGGTTAGTGTACGTGTTAGGGTACGGGTTAGTGTTAGTGTACGGTTTAGGATTAGGGTACGGGTTAGGGTAATGCTTCGGGTTAGGGTTACGGTTAGGGAACGGGTATGGTTTAGGGTACAGTTTAGGGTACCACAACGTTTTAGTGTTAGCATAAGTGTTAGGGTACGGGTTAGTGTATGGGTTAGAATTAGGGTACTTGTTAGGGTAAGGCTTTGGGTTAGGGTTAGGGTTATGGAATGGGTACGGTTTAGGGTACAGGTTAGCGTACAATGGTTTAGGGTTAGCGTATGTGTTAGGGTACGTGTTAGTATTAGTGTACGGGTTAGGATGAGGGTACAGGTTAGGGTAAGGCTTGGGGTAAGGGTTAGGATTGGGGTGAGAGTTAGGGTTAGGGAAAGGGTACGGTTTAGGGTACAGGGTAGGGTATGTCAAAGGTTTAGGGTTAACGTATGTCTTAGGGTATGGGATAGTGTTAGTGTACGGGATAGGATTTGGGTACGGGTTAGGGTAAGGCTTCGGGCAAGGGATAGGTTTAGGGCTAGGGTTAGGGTTAGGGAATGGGGACGGTTTAGGATAGAGGTTAGGGTACGACAATGGTTTAGGGTTAGCGTACGTGTTAGGGTACGGTTTAGTGTTAGTGTATGGGTCAGGATTAGGGGAAGGGTTAGGGTAAGGCTTTGGGTAAGGGTTAGGGTTAGGGAACGGGGACGGTTCAGGGTACAGGTTAGGGTACAACAATGGTTTAGGGTTTGCGTACTTGTTAGGGGACGGGTTAGTGTTAGGGTATGGGTTAGGATTAGGGGATGGGTTATGGTAAGGCTTCGGGTAAGGCTTAGGGTTAGGGTTCGGGATCGGGGACGGTTTAGGGTACAGGTTAGGGTACGACAATGGTTTAGGGTTAGCGTACGTGTTAGGGTACGGGTTAGTGTAAGCGTACGGGTTAGGATTAGGGGACGGGTTAGGGTAACGCTTTGGGTAAGGGTTAGGGTTAGGGAACGAGGACGGTTCAGGGTACAGGTTAGGGTACAACAATGGTTTAGGGTTAGCGTACGTGGTAGGGTACGGGTTAGTGGTAGTGTAGGGGTTAGAATTAGGGGATGGGTTAGGGTAAGGCTTCTGGTAAGGGTTAGGGTTAGGGAATGGGGAGAGTTTAGGGTACAGGTTAGGGTACGACAACGGTTTAGGGTTAGGGTACGTGTTAGGGTACGGGTTAGTGTTAGTGGACGGGTTAGGATTAGGGGACGGGTTAGGGTAAGGCTTTGGGTAAGGGTTAGGGTTAGGGTTTGAGTTAGGGTCAGGGAACGGGGAAGGTTTAGGGTACAGGTTAGGGTACGACAACGGTTTAGGGCTAGCGTACGTGTTAGGGTATGGGTTAGTGTTAGTGTACGGGTTGGGATTAGGGGACAGGTTAGGGTAAGGCTTCGGTTAAGGGTTAGGGTTAGGGTTAGGGTTATGGAACAGGGAAGTTTAGGGTGTAGGTTAGGGTACGACAGCGGTTTAGGGTTAGCGTACG